>NC_057804.1:8628208-8645953 GCF_018294505.1 Triticum aestivum
GTTAGTCTACAGAGTTCAGCGTTATAGCCACACCCTGATTGTCATTAATGAATACAATTGTTTGGTCAAATATGTTGTTTGAGAGTAGTTCATGATGGCCTTTCTAGTTGGAGAGAATAATTCTTTCCTTGATGATTTCTCTTACAAAGATCAAGCATATATATCGAGGGAGAGAGAACCCACTCCCCTGGAACGTAGGCATGCAGGCCATGAGAACTAGGAGATCCTAACAATGGTGCATAGACGTCCTGCACAAACGGTTCTCCGTGTTATGGCAGGTTACATTCTCATGTTTTTTACTTTACAGTGCTTACAAGTTGAGATTTGAAAAAATCTAGCCTAGAACATAAGTCATCAAAACTCATGGCATTTTGAAACTTTAGTCATAAAAAGATATCAAATATCAGACACAAAAAGGGAGTGCTAGACAAAAACGCAAAAAGAATGAAAATAAAGAAGTGGCACAATAGTTACCGAGCGTTGATATGTCTCCAACGTATCTATATTTTTTATTGTTCCATAATATTATAGCCCGACAGCCCCATCCTCTACTCCATCGATGCGTCCACTGGGCGAGATCGGTGGTGTGCCATCTGAGGGAGTCCCGGATTAGGGGGTGTTCGGATGACCTGACTATGACCTTTGGCCGGACTCCTGGGCTATGAAGATACAAGATTGAAGACTTCGTCCCGTGTCCGGATGGGACTTTCCTTGGCGTGGAACGCAAGCTTGGCGCGGATATGTAGATCTTCTCCCATTGTAACCGACTATGTGTAACCCTAGCCCTCTCCAGTGTCTATATAAACCGGAGGGTTTTAGTCCGTAGGACGAACAACAATCATACCATAGGCTAGCTTCTAGGGTTTAGCCTCTCTGATCTCGTGGTAGATCTACTCTTGTACTACCCATATCATCAATATTAATCAAGCAGGAGTAGGGTTTTACCTCCATCGAGAGGGCCCGAACCTGGGTAAAAACATCATGTCCCTTGTCTTCTGTTACCATCCGCCTAGACGCACAGTTCGGGACCCCCTACCCGAGATCCGCCGGTTTTGACACTGACATTGGTGCTTTCATTGAGAGTTACTCTGTGTCATCATCTTTAGGCCCGATGGCTCCTCCGATAATCAACAACGAAGCGGTCCAGGGTGAGACTTTTCTCCCTGGACAGATCTTCGTATTCGGCGGCTTTGCGCTGCGGGTCAATTCGCTTGGCCATCTGGAGCAGATCGAAAGCTACGCACCTGGCCATCAGGTCAGATTTGGAAGTTTAAACTACACGACCGACATCCGCGGAGACTTGATCTTCGACGGATTCGAGCCACAGCCGGGCGCGCCGCACTGTCACGATGGGCATGATGTAACTCTGCCACCGAACAGTGTCCAGGAGGCCGCCCCAGCGTCCGCTCCGACCCTTAGCTCGAAGCCGACTACGCCAATCGAGGACGGGTGGCTGGACACCGCCTCGGGGGCTGCAATCCCTACGGCGATCGAGCCGAATACCAGCCTTGTCCTTTACGAAGCTCGTGACTCCCAGGTGCCGGACTCCTTTCCAGACTCCAAACCTTCCGCGCCCCTGCCGATCGAACCCGATTGGGCGCCGATCATGGAGTTTGCTGCCGCAGACATCTTTCAGCACTCGCCCTTCGGCGACATTCTGAATTCACTAAAGTCTCTCTCTTTATCAGGAGAGCCCTGGCCGGACTATGGTCAGCGAGGTTGGGATGCGGACGACAAAGAAATTCAAATCCCACCCATCACCCACTTCATAGCTACTGTCGATGATTTAACCAACATGCTCGACTTCGACTCCGAAGACATCGACGGTATGGATGCTGATGCAGGAGACGACGAAGAACCAGTGCCTATAGGGCACTGGAAGGCCACCTCATCATATGACATATACATGGTGGACACCCCAAAAGAAGGGAATGGCGATGGAACAACGGAGGTTGACCCCTCCAAGAAGCAGCCTAAGCGCCGGCATCAGCGGCGCCGCTCTAAATCCCGCCCAAGCAAAAACGATGATTTCGGCACGGGAGATAATAACACCCCGGACAGTGCCGAAGACAACCCCCTCCAGCAGGATTCAGCACAGGAGGATGGAGAAGCCAGCCCTCATGAGAGAGCGGCAGACAGAGAGGTAGAGGACGATAATCACATGCCACCCTCCGAAGACGAGGCAAGCCTCGACGACGACGAATTTATTGTGCCTGAGGATCCCGTCGAACAAGAGCGTTTCAAACGCAGGCTTATGGCCACGGCGAGCAGCCTCAAGAAAAAACAGCAGCAGCTTAGAGCTGACCAAGACTTGCTACCCGACAGATGGACTGAAGTCCTTGCAGCCGAAGAGTACGAACTCAAACGCCCCTCCAAGAGCTACCCAAAGCGTAGGCTGCTATACCAATTAGAGGAGGAAGCACCTAAACCTACATCACCAGCGCACGACGCGGCAGACCGGCCACCTCGTGGCCACGACAGAGAGGCCTCTTGGCCATCCTCTCAAGCCGCACCCCGGCGTTGCTCAAAAAATACCAAGGCACGGGGAAAGGCGCCAGACCTGCGAGATATATTGGAGGACAAGGCAAGGCAAACAAGGTCGATCTCCGGATCGCGTGGGCGCCCCACGACACGTAACGATAACCGTCATGCCGGATATGGCAAATACGGCCAGGCCAAACACAGCAGACAAAGCTCATTTGAGCTACGACGTGATATAGCCCAGTACAGAGGCGCCGCACACCCACTATGCTTCACAGATGAAGTAATGGATCATCAAATCCCCTAGGGTTTTAAACCCGTAAACATCGAATCATACGATGGCACAACAGATCCTGCGGTATGGATCGAGGACTATCTCCTTCATATCCACATGGCCCGCGGTGATGACCTACACGCTATCAAATACCTCCCAATCAAGCTTAAAGGACCAGCTCGGCATTGGCTCAACAGCTTGCCAATAGAGTCAATTGGTTGCTGGGAGGACCTGGAAGCCGCATTCCTCGACAATTTCCAGGGCACCTATGTGCGACCACCAGACGCCGATGACCTAAGCCACATCATTCAGTAGCCAGAGGAATCGGCCAGACAATTCTGGACACGGTTCTTAACCAAGAAAAATCAAATAGTCGACTGTCCGGACGTAGAGGCCCTCACAACCTTCAAACATAGCATCCGTGACGAATGGCTTGCCCGGCACCTAGGACAGGAAAAGCCGAAATCCATGGCAGCCCTCACAACACTCATGACCTGCTTTTGCGCGGGAGAAGACAACTGGCTAGCTCGTAGTAATAACATGACCAAGAGCCCTGGTAATTCGGATACCAAGGACAACAATGGCAGGTCGCGTCGCAACAAATACAAGCGCCGCATTAATGGCGACAATACTGAGGATACGACAGTCAATGCCGGATTCCGAGGCTCCAAACCCGGTCAGCGGAAAAAGCCATTCAAAACAAGTACTCCGGGCCCGTCCAATTTGGACCGAATACTCGATCGCTTGTGCCAGATACACGGCACCCCCGAAAAACCAGCCAATCACACCAACAGGGATTGTTGGGTGTTCAAGGAGGCAGTCAAGTTAAGCGCCGAAAACAAAGACAAGGGGCTGCATAGCAATGACGAGGAGGAGCCCCGACCGCCGAACAATAGGGGACAGAAGGGCTTTCCCCCACAAGTGCGGACGGTGAACATGATATACGCAACCCACATCCCCAAAAGGGAACGGAAGCGTGCACTCAGGGACGTATATGCGTTGGAGCCAGTTGCCCCAAAGTTCAACCCATGGTCCTCCTGCCCGATCACTTTTGATCGAAGGGACCACCCCACTAGCATCCGCCACGGCGGATTCACCGCGTTGGTTCTAGACCCAATCATTGACGGATTTCACCTCACTAGAGTCCTTATGGACGGCGGCAGCAGCCTGAACCTGCTTTATCAGGATACAGTGCGAGAAATGGGCATAGATCCCTCAAGGATTAAACCCACAAAGACGACCTTTAAAGGCGTCATACCAGGTGTAGAGGCCCACTGTACAGGCTCAGTTACACTCGAAGTGGTCTTCGGATCCCCGGATAATTTCCGAAGCGAGGAGTTAATCTTCGACATAGTCCCGTTCCGCAACGGCTATCACGCGCTGCTTGGACGAACCGCATTTGCAAAGTTCAATGCGGTGCCGCACTACACATAGCTCAAGCTCAAGATGCCAGGCCCTCGAGGAGTCATTACGGTTAATGGAAACACCGAACGCTCTCTCCGAACGGAGGAGCATACGGCGGTCCTCGCGGTGGAAGTACAAAGTAGCCTCTCAAGGCAATTCTCCAGTCCAGCTATTAAACGTCCAGACACCGTCAAGCGCGCCCGGAGTAACCTACAGCAAGACCACCTGGCACGTTCCAAACAAGTGTAGCAGTGCGGCCCCGACCCCAGCCCTCGCGAAATTGCGAAACCAGTACCACGCGTACATAATTACGCTCTGGAAATATCATGGGCATAGGGGGAGGGGCACAACCATGGCACGCCCAAAATGCGGCTCAACCGCACTAGGGGCTCCCAATTTTGTCATTTATTTTTTCTTACTTTGAGGACTCCATTCTCCGGAAGGCCTGTCCGACAGTACAATCGCCGAACACACGATGCAACAGCCAGGGAGGCAGCAAGCTACGTCAAATATCCAGGTGGTCTCTATAACGAGCTAAATACATGTCTTACATAAAGTCTCGCAGCTTGCCCTTGGAGGGGGACATGTCAAATAATCACATCTCTTGCTTATCGCACTATTTGTATCGTTCTGCTTTCACAGCAACCTTTTAATATACAATGCATAGCTCTTGTCTATTATTGCATTCATTTTTTATGTAAATATGTTCAGTCATGACATTATGCAACCGTACACTTTGGTACGGCCAACACACCAGGGGCTTAAGTACTCCAGAATATGGTGTGAGAAGTCCGAACACTCTCACGAGTGCGGCACCCCGAACTTATAGCATTATATGCATCGGCTCTGAATCATGTCTTGGGTCAATAGTTGGGTTTGCCCGGCTCCCATGTTTTGGTACCTTACGTTCCGTTATATCGGCTAAGGTAGCGCTGGGAGAACTACTGCAATTGTGCCCCAGTTGAGCTGGGTTAAGCACCTCAGTAGACAAAGCTAAAACTGACCGTCATGATAGGGCGAGAGCCGGTCGCTGTTCGAGAGGTTTCGAGTCCCTAAACACTTATGCCGCTTAGAGCGAGGAGCTGGCTTTGTCCGGCCTAGGCGTGGATAGCGCCCCAAACTCGGTCTTCCGAATACTAGGGGCTTCGCCGAAATTTAAAATTGTAGAATTCTGTGGCTAAGTGAGAGTGATAAAGCATTACAGTCCGATTGCCTTGTTCGTTGTGCTGAGCGCCTCCCTCGAAGGACCCAATAATGGGAACAAGAGCGCTCAGGTTTATCCCGAACACCCCAGCACTCGTGGCATGGGGGTAGAAGCCGACGACTCGCCATCTCTCAGATTTGATAAATGGCCGCACAAAAGGTAATATTGTAAATTCAAAAAGCATTGCTTAGTGCATATGAACAAGTCATCAGCACACAGGATAACACGAGCGAGTTTACTCAAATATTACATATTTGGAACATTCATTCGCCACAAGGAGGGCACCCTTCAAGATGCCCTCATAATACATCTCGGGCATGCGATGCTCCTTCCCCTCCGGTGGCCCATCTGTCACCAGCTTCTCAGCATCCAGCTTGCCCCAGTGTACTTTAGCACGGGCAAGGGCCCTACGGGAGCCTTCGATGCATACGGAGCGCTTGATGACTTCAAGCCGTGGACAGGCATCCACCAGCCGCCTCACCAGCCCAAAGTAGCTCCCGGGCATGACCCCCCCAGGCCATAGCCGGACTATTAGGCCCTTCAGGGCCTGTTCGGCTACCTTATGGAGCTCGACCAACTACTTCAGCTGGTCGCTCAAGGGCATCGGGTGTCCAGCCTCAACATACTGGGACCAGAACACCTTGTCCGTCGAGCTCCTTTCCTCGGCTCGGTAGAATGCGGCAGCGTTGGACACACTGCGGGGCAGATCTGCGAATGCTCCTGGAGAGCTCCAGACTCGGGTAAGTAACAAGTAATTCACTTTCACGTGCTTGCTTTGCATAAAGAATGTCTTACCTGCCGCTATCTTCTTCATCGCCTCAATTTCCTGGAGGGCTTTTTGGGCTTCGGCCTTGGCAGATTTGGCGCTTTCAAGAGCCGAGGCAAGCTCGGACTCTCGAGTCTTTGAGTCAAGCTCCAAACTCTCGTGTTTTTTCACAAGAGCGTGGAGCTCTTGCTGCACCTCCTCCACTCGCGCTCCTACTTTTCTTGCTCGATGCGCACCATGGCCGCATTGTCTTCGGCCTTGGACAGCGCTTCCTTCAGGGTCGCCACCTCGGTTGTGGCCCCTATAACACTCACGTTGGTCCTGTCACTATTTGCAACCAGGTATTTTTATATACTTACATAAGGTACTACTTACCTTCCTTGTCCTCAAGCTGCTTCTTGGCAAGGCCGAGCTCGTTCTCGGACCGCTCGAGGCTCTTCTTCAATGCATCGACCTCCGCAGTCAGTGCGGTAGAGGTCAGCAGCGCAGCCTGCATTCCCATCTTGACATATTTATCTTAGAGTCCTGCATATATCTTTTTAGATCCTCAGTCTGGATTTTCTTTCCGAACACCAAACTGAGCATCAGGGGCTAATGTCTATGCGGTAATATTTTTACATGTCTTAAATACATACCTCAAAGCCTGTTAGAATGCTGGCACAGGCTTCTGTCAGCCCGCTCTTGGCGGACTGAACCTTCTGGATCACCACACTCATAATAGTGAGGTGCTCCTCGTCGATGGAGGCGCCGTTAAGCACCTCCAGCAAATTGTCCGGTGCCTCCGGTTGGATGGAGGACACCGGCGTCGTAGGCTTGCCCTTCTTACGAGGGGGCCGCCTGCCGGACTCCGGAACCACTGAGGGTTCCGGTGCGGTGTCCGGCCCATGGCCGGACTTAGATCCCTCTGGGGTTTCATCCCCTTTGCGCCTGGAGCCCGGGAGGTCGCCTTGCGGCGCCTCCAGGACCACCCCCTCCTGGCTTAGCCCCTTTTGGGACTTCACCTCGGCATCGTCCGCGGGGTGAGGGGAGGTAGCAGTCGGGAGTGAAAGACTATTCACATCCGACGAATCCAGGGAGCCGCTCGATGAAGCATCGAGCTGGGCCTTGGGCGGACTACATGATTATATTCGGCGTCAGAAGATACGGTGCAATAAAGGAACACCATGATTTATTCTGGTATCCGGATACTTACGATTTTGCCAGGGGCTTGGCCCTGGACGGCCACTCCTCTCCGCCTTCATTGGCGCTGGTGGAGTAGTCCGGAAGAAGGGTCTTTCTCTTCTTGGACCCTCCGGCCTTCCCAGTTTGGGCGGCCTTCCTTTTCTTTCCTCCCCCCGTTGGAGGGGGACAGGCTTCTTCTTCCTCCTCCTCGTTTTCGGGGGAGGAGTGCGCTTCGGGGTCGTCAGGCGATGAATCCGACACCACCAGGCGCCAGGAACTCTTTCGAGTTCCCGTGGACTTATTCTTGGCCTTCTTCTTCGGCACCATGTGAGGTGTCGGGACCAGCAGCTTCGCCAAGCGTGCGTCTACTAGGCCTTCGGGCAAAGGAGCCGGACAGTCAATCTGTCCGGACGTCTTCTTCCAGTCATGTCAAAGGAGCGGGAGCTTAGATCCCGCGTAGAGTCAAACTATTAAAAACAAGTATCCTGTAAAGGGTAAAACAAGCTTACTGCGCTGGCTTGGCGCTTCGCGCAGAATCCGCGATCCTCGGTAATGGGAGGGGAAACCTCGGAGCCCTTGAATAGCACCTTCCAGGCGTCTTCGTGCGTTGTGTCAAAGAGCCTGGACAAAGTTTGATGTTGGGCCGGGTCGAACTCCCACAAGTTAAAAGCCCGTCGTTGACACGGGAGGATCCGGCGGAAGAGCATGACCTGGACTACGTTGACAAGTTTAACCTTCTTGTCCACCAGGTTTTGGACCCAGGTTTGGAGTCCGATCACCTCTTCCCCCACGACAGGCCCATCCCTTTCCAGGAGGTGAGACATGTGGGGATGCCAGATTGGAATTCGGGGGCCGCTGCCCATTCAGGGTCACGCGGCTCGGTGATGTAGAACCACCCCGATTGCCACCCTTTGATGGTTTCCACAAAGGAGCCCTCGAGCCATGTGACGTTGGGCATCTTGCCCACCATGGAGCCTCCGCACTCCGCTTGCCGGCTGCCCACAACCTTCGGCTTGACATTGAAGGTCTTCAGCCATAAGCCGAAGTGGGGCTTGATGCGGAGGAAGACCTCGCACACGACGATAAACGCTGAGATGTTAAGGATGAAGTTCGGGGCCAGATCGTGGAAATCCAGGCCGTAGTAGAACATGAGCCCCCGAACAAATAGGTGGAGTGGGAAACCCAGTCCGCGAAGGAAATGGGGGAGGAACACCACCCTCTCATGGGGCCTGGGGGTGGGGATGAGCTGCCCCTCGTCTGGAAGCTGGTGCGCAATGTCGTTGGACAAGTATCCGGCCTTCCTCAACTTTTTGATGTGCCCCTCCGTGACGAAGGAGGCGATCCACCGGCCTCCCGCTCCGGACATGGCTGGAGAAGGTCGAGGTGGGAAGTGCGGACTTGGGCGCTAGAGCTCGAGTGCGCGGAAATGGATAAGCGAAGGAGGAAGAGGGCGTGGATGGAAAAGGTGGATCCTTATCCCCTTATATGAGCGGACGAAACTGTGTGCCCCCACCAGCCTGGTAAAACTCTCTTATCTCCCAAGTGCCGTGATTAATGGCACGGTTGGGTTACCCACGCCCGTATTGATGAGAATCCCGGAATAAGGGGACATGATCTCTGCTTTGACAAGACGTGCCAAGGAAACCGCCTCGCTGAACGCGCTGAGGTGGGACAATAAAACGATTCGAATGAAGGCTTGGCCGTCGGATGATGTCACGCTACGGAATACGTCAGCAGATTAGATTTGTACAAACATTATTCTCTCTACGCTGGTATGTGGAACTTATTTTGCAGAACCGGACACTATCCTTGTGTTCAAAATCTTCTATGAAGTATTCGGAGGAGGAACCCGCCTTGCAATGCCGAAGACAATTTGCACGCCGGACTCGTCGTCATTGAAGCCTAGTTCAGGGGCTACTGAGGGAGTCCCGGATTAGGGGGTGTCCGGATGACCAAACTATAACCTTTCGCCGGACTCCTGGGCTATGAAGATACAAGATTGAAGACTTTGTCCCATGTCCGGATGGGACTTTCCTTGGTGTGGAAGGCAAGCTTGGCGATACGGATATGTAGATCTCCTCCCATTGTAACCGACTCTGTGTAACCCTAGCCCTCTCTGGTGTCTATATAAACCAGAGGGTTTTAGTCCGTAGGACGAACAACAATCATACCATAGGCTAGCTTCTAGGGTTTAGCCTCTCTGATCTCGTGGTAGATCTACTCTTGTACTACCCATATCATCAATATTAATCAAGCAGGAGTAGGGTTTTACCTCCATCGAGAGGGCCCAAACCTGGGTAAAAACATCGTGTCCCTTGTCTCCTGTTACCATCCGCCTAGATGCACAGTTCGGGACCCCCTACCAGAGATCCGCCGGTTTTGACACCGACACCATCCTCACATTAGGGGGTTCAACCCCCCATCTCAACTGCGATTCCTGGATCATCAGGGACACCTCCTCTCCACTCCATCTCCCACATGATGGCCACTCTAGCACTAGATACTTAATGAGTGATGGTGGTTCACATTTTATTCATGGTGTTTTTCGTAAAATGCTTGCTAAGTATGATGTTAATCATAAAATTGCATCTCCATACCATCCACAGTCTAGCGGTCAAGTAGAATTGAGTAATAGAGAGATTAAATTGATCTTGCAAAAGACTGTTAATAGATCTAGAAAGAATTGGTCCAAGAAACTTGATGATGCATTATAGGCCTATAGAACTGCATATAAAAATCCTATGGGTATGTCTCCGTATAAAATGGTTTATGGAAAGGCATGTCACTTACCTCTCGAACTAGAACATATGGCATATTGGGCCACTAAAGAGCTCAATTATGATTTCAAACATGCTGGTGAGAAGAGGCTTTTTGACATTATCTCACTTGGTGAATGGGGAACCCATGCCTATGAGAACGCCAAACTATTTAAGAAAAAGTTAAAAGGTGGCATGACAAAAAGATACAAACGCGGGAGCTTAATGTAGGTGATTATGTTTTGCTATACAACTCTCGTTTAAGATTTTTTGCAGGAAAACTTCTCTCTAAATGGGAAGGTCCTTACGTTATCGAGGAGGTCTATCGTTCCGGTGCCATCAAAATCAACAACGCTGAAGGCACAAATCCGAAGGTGGTGAACGGTCAAAGAATCAAACATCATATCTTAGGTAATCCCATAAATGTTGAAACCAATGTTATTGACACCGTAACCCCGGAGGACTACATAAGGGACACTTCCCAAAATGTTTCAGACTCCAAAAGGAATAGGTATGTGGTACGGTAAGTAAACTGACTCCAAAACAATTATAATAGCAAATTTTCTCTGTTTTGGAATATTTAAAAAATTAGGAAAATAAGAAGTAGTCCGAAGGAGACACGAGGCATCCACGAGGGTGGAGGGCGTGCCCTACCCCCTGGGCGCGCCCCCTGCCTCGTGGACACCTCGTGTGCCCTCCGGATTCCGTTTTCTTGCACGATACTTCTTTTTGTCGGTAAAAATTCATTATATAATCTCCCAAAGGTTTTGACCATCGAACCATGACAAAATCATCTGCTTTTGTTTCGAGCTGTTTTTCTGACAGATCTAGATCACCATGACGTCTTCAAGCGCCCCCAAGGACATGTTTTCAAGTGCCAAGGGATGGTGGAACACGGACTCAACGCCAACCACATGATGGTCGCGGAGTTCACCAACAACCACAAGTTGGATGCCAAGAACATTGGGGAGACCATCTTCAAGCTTCATGAGAAAATCGAGCACCTCCAAGCCTAGATCTATGACTTGCAAAACCAAAACTGTGAGTATGAATATAGATTCAAGAGGATGAGTTTGGCTGCAGATTTGAGGATCCCGGAGACTCAATCATCCTTCTATGATGGTGAGCCTATGCCCTGGAAGATGGACCACAAGCCTACATCATCAACAACTCCAGCATCACCACCCCAAGAAAGAGACATAAACACATGGGTATGGGAACTCCCCTTGGCAACTACTAAGCTTGGGGGAGCTGCCCCGGTATCGTATCACCATCACATTTCTATCTTTACCGTTTTTCTTAGTTCGGTCCTTTTGGTTATATCTTGATCTAGTAGAATAAAGTTTTAGTTCGATCTAGCTTTGATTTTTGTGTTGATACCTATCTATGTAATCGATTCCATGAGCTATATATAATAAAGATTAGTTTTGAGTTGAGGGCTTTGCTATCTTGCTATGATATTGAGGGAATAAAAGAAAAAGAAAGAATAAAAATAAATAAAAAGATCATATTGACCTTTTGGGGAGTAATGACTTTACACATAAAGAGTATGATGAATAAAAGTTGTTGAGAGTTGACAAACATAGTTTTGGTCATCGTGGCAATTAATAGGAAGTAATAAACAAAGAGAGGTTTTCACATATAAATATACTATCATGGACATCTTTTATGATTGTGAGCACTCATTAAAATATGAGATGCTAAAAAGTTGATGTTGGACAAGGAAGACAACATAATGAGTTATGTTTGCTTATATCCTAAATAAATTATATTGTCATGGATCATCCAACATGTTGAACTTGCCTTTCCCCCTCATGTTAGCCAAATTCTTTGAACCAAGTAGAGATACTACTTGTGCTTACAAACATCCCTAAACCCAGTTTTGTCATGAGAGTCCACCATACCTACCTATGGATTGAGTAAGATCCTTCAAGTAAGTTGTCATCGGTGCAAGCAATAAAAATTTCTCTCTAAATATGTATGATCTATTAGTGTGGAGAAAATAAGCTTTATACGAGCTTGTGATACGGAAGAAATAAAAGCGACGGACTGCATAATAAAGGTCCATATCACAAGTGGCAACATTAAGTGACGTTCTTTTGCATTAAGATTTTGTGCATCCAACCAGAAAAGCGCCTATCTTTTATTTTTACCTTCTACCCTTATACAAGAGTCTTGGTGATCTTCACCTTTCCTTTTTATACTTTATCCTTTGGCAAGCTCTGTGTGTTGGAAAGATCCTGATATATATATATTTATATTTATATATATATATATATATATCCAATTGGATGTGGGTTTTCATAAAGTATTATTGTTGACATTACCCTTGAGGTAAAAGGTTGGGAGGCGAAAGTATAAGCCCCTACCTTTCTCTCTGTCCGATTGAAACTTCATACTCATAAGTATCGCGTGAGTGTTAGCAATTGTGAAAGATTAAATGATAATTGAGTATTTGGACTTGCTGAAAAGCTCTTATATTGACTCTTTCCGATGTTAAGATAAAATTGCAATTGCTTCAATGACTGAGATTATAGTTTGCTAGTTTGCAATGAAGTTTCTGATTCATACTTTACATTGTGAATAGATTGTTACTTTAGCATAAGAAATCATATGAAACTATATATGTTGTTGTTCTAAGAATGATCATGATGCCCTCATGTCCGTATTTTATTTAATCGTCACCTCTATCTCTAAACATGTGGACATATTTTTCGATATCGGCATCCGCTTGAGGACAAGCGAGGTCTAAGCTTGGGGGAGTTGATACGTCCATTTTGCATCATGCTTTTATATCAATATTTATTGCATTATGGGCTGTTACTACACATTATGTCACAATACTTATGCCTTTTCTCTCTTATTTTACGAGGTTTACATGAAGAGGGAGAATGCCGGCAGCTACATTCTGGGCTGGAAAAGGAGCAAATATTAGAGGCCTATTCTGCACAACTCGAAAAGTCCTGAAACTCCAGGAAAGTCAGTTTTGGAATATATTAAAAATATTGGGCGAAGAAAGCACCAGAGGGGGGCCACCCACCGTCCACGAGGGTGGAAGGCGTGCCCTACCCCCTGGTTGCGCCCCCTGCCTCATGGGCCACCTGGCAGGCCCCCGATGCCCATCTTCTCCTATATGGTGTCTTTTGCCCTGGAAAAAAAATCATAAGGTAGATTTCGGGACGAAGCGCCGCCGTCTTGAGGCGGAACCTTGGTGGAACCAATCTAGGGCTCCGGTGGAGCTGTTCGGCCGGGGAAACATCCCTACGGGAGGGGGAAATCATCACCATCGTCATCACCATGGATCCTCTCATCGAGAGGGGCCAATCTCCATCAACATCATCACCAACACCATTTCCTCTCAAACCCTAGTTCATCTCTTGTATCCGATCTTTGTCTCAAAACCTCAGGTTGGTACGTGTGGGTTGCTAGTAGTGTTGATTACTCCTTGTAGTTGATGCTAGTTGGTTTATTTGGTGGAAAAATCATATGTTCAGATCCTTTATGCATATTAATACCCCTATGATTATGAACATGAATATGATTTGTGAGTAGTTATTTTTGTTCCTGAGGACATGGGAGAAGTCTTGTTATAAGTAGTCATGTGAATTTTGTATTCTTTGATATTTTGATGAGCTGTATGTTGTCTCTCCTCTAGTGGTGTTATGTGAACATCGACTACATGATAGTTCACCATTGTTTGGGCCTAGGGGAAGGCATTTGGAAGTAATAAGTAGATGATGGGTTGCTAGAGTGATAGAAGCTTAAACCCTAGTTTATGCGTTGCTTCATAAGGGGCTGATTTGGATCCATATGTTTCATGCTATGGTTAGGTTTACCTTAATTCTTCTTTCATAGTTGCAGATGCTTGCGAGAGGGGTTAATCATAAGTGGGATGCTTGTCAAAGGAAGGGCAGTACCCAAGCACTGGTCCAACCACATATCAAATTATCAAAGTAACGAACGTGAATCATATGAGCATGATGAAAACTAGCTTGACGATGATTCCCATGTGTCCTCGGGAGCGCTTTGCTTTATATAAGAGTTTGTCCAGGCTTGTACTTTGCTACAAAAAGGATTGGGCCACCTTGTTGCACCTTGTTACTTTTGTTACTTGTTACCCGTTACGAACTATCGTATCACAAAACTATCTGTTACCAATATTTCAGTGCTTGCAGAGAATACCTTACTGAAAACTGCCTGCCATTCCTTCTATTCCTCATTGGGTTCGACACTCTTACTTATTGAAAGGACTACGATAGATCCCCTATAGATGTGGGTCATCAAATAGTACATAACATAACTTGAGCTTTAGATTTGGCTCATTATCACACTGATGTCAAATTTATCATTTTTGTATCTTAAAAATGTTATAAACTTTAATACAAAATTTTTGTGACATCATACATTGATGTGCGTTAATGTGCTAGATTTTTTTTACTTTTTAAAATGTTCTATAGCATCCGGTGCACCGGTAGCACCATTACTGCGGGTGCATAGGATACATCCCCGCGAGCGATCCGTGGATGGCTTGGTGCGGACGGGCGCGTGCGGTTGCCGATCCATATATTCCTGAACTCGGATCTAGACACAAGATCCTCCGTTGCATGCCACATCCATGGCTCTAGTGAACCAGATCCGCACATGTGATATGTCTCCAACATATTTACTTTTTGTTTTGGCCTCTAATTTATATGATTTGAATGAAACTAACCCAAACTAACGCTGTTTTAAGTAGAACTACCTTGATGTTATTTTTTGTGTAGAAATAAAAATCTCATAATTGGACGAAACTTCGTAGAGATTTTTTATGGAATAAATAAAAAATACCGGAGCATCGGCATCCGTACCAAGAAAATAAGAGAGAAAGTAATTTGGGAGCTGCCACCATCTCTTGTCTTCATTGGGAGCCCTGATCTGGAGTCCATTCCTAGCTCCGGAGAGAGGGATTCGTCGTGGTTGTAATCACCAACCCTTCTCCATCAATAATTTCCTGATTCTCACCACCAAGAGTGTGTAATCCCTTTCAGGCATACTAGAGGTAGAGTAAGATGAATGAGATTTCCTATGTAATCATGTCAATTTGTTAGGGCTTGATCCCTAGTATGCACTATGTTCTGAGATTGAAGTTGTTATGACTTTCTTATACTTAATGCTTGTCAGTACGGCCCGAGTGTCATAATTTCAGATCTGAACACTTATGCTTCTATGAATATATTTGACATGCTGATCTTACCTGCAAGTTGTATACACCTGTTATCATTCCAAACCTTAGACTTCCAAGTTGACCATTGAAAGTGCTAGTTATCGACTAGAGGGGGGGGTGAATAGGCAATTTTTATAAAAGTCTTCAAAACATGCAATGTCTTCGAAAACGCGGAAGAAAAACAATCACTAAACAGGATACATCGGAATATAAACCACACTAGACATGTCGGTATGTCAACAAAAATTGACGTAAGATGCGAAGATAGAAAACAACTAGGTAGTTCAGAACAATGAGAAGATAGTGTGAAGACAAATATGTAATCAGAGGAAATGTCTTCATACAATGTCTTCGAATAGTATGAGCACGCAAAGGCATCACAAAACTAAACAGTAAGTAAAGGAGTGAAGTGATGGAACCAGTTGCTCATAGAAGACATGTGATTTGTTAGACCAATTCCAGCTGCTGTGACAGCTATATGTCTGGTTAAGGAGGCTGAGATTGAAATCTGAAGACTTAGTCTTCACCTTATTCCCCTTAAGCTAATATCCGCAAATCTCACCCAATCACTCGGGGAAGTCTTCAAGGTAAACTTCCAAACCTTCACAGACTTCGTTCACTAGCAATCCACAATGACTCTTGGATGCTCAGAATTTGACACCTAACTGGTTGGAAGATCACAGTCTTCAAGTGTAACAAGTCTTTGGTTCACGCAGAACAGAAAGGCTTCAGTGATGCTCAATCACTTTGGGCTCTGGGTGTTTTGGGTTTGTCCTCGCAAGGAATTTCTCTCAAGGCTTAAGAGGTGGGTTGCTCTCAAACGATAACAACCATGTAATAACTCAAAACAACCACCAACTTATGCTGGAGGGGGTGGGCTATTTATAGCCAGGAGGCAACCCGACATGATATGACCAAAATGACCCTAGGTCAATGGGTAACCGACATGTGTCCAACAACCGTATTTCAAACACACGCGATAGCTTTACTTGAGCTCCAACTAAAGCTAACTCAACGAACGTTGGAAAAGGTGTTCTCTCACTGTCTTCACTGGAAGACATAGAATTTTAGGTTCAACATCAAGTCAGTTTCTAACTTTGTTTACCTCGACCCCATTTAACAATATGGTGGTTCCTATGGCTCAAGAAAGGCGAAAATGAAACTATCAAAAGACTATGTCTTCGTGCTCCATTGTATTCAAGCGAAAGTCCTCACGTCCCATTGTCTTCAAATAAATGTCTTCCCGTACCACCATTATCTTTAATGTCTTCATACATGTTTAGGAGTCATATTTGATTGGTAAGCCGAATCTCTAGGGACTTCTATCTGTGTTCTCCTGTGAATCTCATAAATAGATTAGTCCCTCAACCAAATTTGTCGTCAATACTCCATAACCAATGATATGTCCATTTTGCATCATGTTTTTATATTGATATTTATTGCATTATGTGCTGTTATTACGTATTTACGTACAATACTTATGTCTTTTCTCTCTTATTTTACAAGGTTTACACAAAGAGGGAGAATGCCGACAGCTGGAATTCTGGACCGGAAAGGAGCAAATCTGAGAGACCTATTCTGCATAACTCCAAAAATCCTCAAAATTTACAGAGAATTATTTTGGAATATATAAAAATATTGGGTGAAGAAAATACAAGAGGGGACCCACCAAGTGGCCACAAGGATGGGGGCACGCCCTACCCCCTGGGCGCGCCTCCCTGGCTTCAGGGCCCCTTGGCAAGCCTTTGGTGCCCCTCTTCTACTATATGATGTCTTTTGACCTGGAAAAAAAAATCAGAAGAGAGCTTTCAGGATGAAGTGCCGCCGTCTCGAGGCGAAACTTGGGCAGAACCAATCTAAGATTCAGGTGGCTTCAGATTGCAAGGTGGCGTTGCAGATATATATTAGAAGAGCGCAACTACCTATAGAGCAATCATAACTGAGATCATAGATTGGAAGGCTACTTTTACTAATTGTACATTAGCCATGAATTTAGGAGCTTGAATGTTGAAGCTCACAAACTCGTGAAGCATGCTTTATCCCTAGGGGTTGACCGCCATGTTTGGTTAGGTAACCCCATAGCTGAAGTTGTCTCGCCTTGCTTCAAATCTACTGGGCGTGCACTGCGATTTTGACCTAACGGCCTCCATTTGCTGGAATTAATTGGAATAGTTGAGAAGAAAGTGACAAACGAATGCGTAATGCGTGGGAATCTGCCGAATAGTTCAGGCTGAATCCCGAAGAAAGTTCGTTGGTCAGGTAAAGGTTGGCCAGCCAATGATGCTTAGCTGGTCTTTTTGAATGTTTAGCCACACTAGGACTGAGACATAGCCCAGACTCCCATGGGGGGCAGCAGAGGGGAATCTTGGACAATGGGCGAAAGCCCGATCTAGCAATATCGTGTGAGTGAAGAAGGTCAATGCTCCTTTTAAAGCTCTTACGTTGAGTGCACGATCATGTCATATCTCGAGGAAGAAGCCCCGGCTCACTCTGTGC
>NC_057804.1:8646212-8647671 GCF_018294505.1 Triticum aestivum
TAAGTACTCTTTGGAATGACTGGGTGTAAAGGGCATGTAGGCGGCGGGTTGAAAATGAAACTGTGAAAATCATAAAAAGTGGCGGAATGCTCTCGAAACCAATTCACTTAAGTGAGACAGAGGAGAGTGGGTGATTTTCTATTCGTCCCTATAAACACTACTCATCAATCCGTGCAGGTGCACGGGCTAGATATACCATCATAGAATCTTGTAAATATACTTTGTAAGCCTATAACTGGAAACATAAAACATGGAACATGCTTTTCAGTTTTTATTTTATAGTGGTGTTTAGTCTTCAAATTTCAGGCAAAATTAAAAGTGGACACGTATAAATTCTCAAGTTCATTGATCAAGCGCATGCAGTTGTTATGGTATACAAAATCCAACATGTTGAAGACTCACATGCATATTTGTAGGAAAAACTAAAAAAAATGTAATTATTTTTTAGATCATTACATTCAAACCCACACAAAGAAAATAGTCAAATAAACATCATTTTTCTTTAAACAGAAGGATCCAACTGACGCCATAAAATGTATCTTTTCCTTATATTGGCCAATTATTGCTCAAATAGCTGTGCATGTGTTGTGTAAATAAGATTTAGATATGGTACATAGAACTTTTGTTAGATTTAGATCATAGCTTCAGTGTGAATGTTGCTGCAATGGCACAGAAGTATGATCGGTTTGGCATCATCTGCTTTGCGATGATCCACTCCCGTGCACAGGCTCTATCCTACAGATCGTCCTATCGGACAACTAGCAGTATATGTCATGCCAAAAGCTTCTTGACCAACATATGTGCTAGTAAATCTAATTACTCTAAATTATGAAAATATAGTTATTCCGAATTATGAAAATATAATTACCCTAAACTATATATGTACCTTAGATCGTAGAGGCCACCATCGAACAGAACTATATAGGGAGTAGTTGTGCGGTAGTACTGTTGAGATGTAGAAGTGGAAAAGCAATAATGCATAACAAAATCATATTCTATCACACGCTTAGCTTATACTATATATATTGGCACACATTTTCTTTGCATATGCACCTAGTAGATTAAACAATGGAAGCAAACACAGTAGGGCAAACCAATTTCAGATTTTTATCTAAAATCAAAAGCCTAGAAAAGGTGAATCTGCCGAATAGTTCGGGCCGAATCCTGAGGAAAGTTCAAAGCACTGTTTGACGAGCCTACGTAGTATTAGTTAGTTGGCCAGGTAAAGGCTGACAAGCCAATGATGCTTAGCTAGTCTTTTTGAATGATTAGCCACACTGGGACTGAGACATGGCCCAGACTCCCATGGGAGGCAGCAGAGGGAATCTTGGACAATGGGCGAAAGCCCGATCCAGCAATATCGCGTGAGTGAAGAAGGTCAATGCTCCTTGTAAAGCTCTTACGTTGAGTGCGCGATCATGATATATCTCGAGGAAGAAGTAACTCCATGCCAGCAGCC
>NC_057804.1:8647903-8651228 GCF_018294505.1 Triticum aestivum
GTACTCTTTGGAATGACTGGGTGTAAAGGGCATGTAGGCGGCGGGTTGAAAGTGAAGCTACGAAAATCATAAAAAGTGGCGGAATGCTCTTGAAATGAATTCACTTAAGTGAGATAGAGGAGAGTGGATGGTTTTCTATTCGTCCCTATAAACACTAGTCATCAACCCGTGCAGCTGCACGGGCTAGCGACTTGAGTCCGAAAACTTTGTGTTTAATATACTCTGGAAAAAGAATAAACATTGAATAACATTCATAATTTGTAATTATAAGTGTACTTTTTAAAATCACGGTTACATTGTTTAGCCTTTCAAGCAATGCACAACAATAATTAGTGGCAATGCACAACAATAACATTCATAATTTATAATTTCAACCGTGGTATTATAGGAGCATACCACATCACCTTGGCAGGAATCTTCTTCCTGGAGCGCTCGCCCTCGACATCTCCAGGGTCATCGCGGCTGATCTTATAGCGCAATGCACCGCATACGGGGAACGCGTTCAAATCCTCGTACTCACCACAGTAGAGGATGCAGTCATTAGGGCATGCATGTATCTTCTGCACCTCTAATCCTAGAGGGCAGACAACCTTCTTTGCTTCGTACGTACTTGGGCAATTTGTTGTCCTTTGGAAGCATCTTCTTTAACATTATCAGCAACTTTCCAAATCCCTTGTCAGATACACCATTCTCTACCTTCCATTGCAGCAATTCTAGTGTGGTGCCCTGCTTTTTCTTGTCAGCTTCACAATTTGGGTACAACAATTTCTTGTGATCCTCTAACATGCGCTACAACTTCTTCTCCCCCTTTTCACTTGTGCAGTTTCTCTTTGCATCAGCAATGGCACGACCTAGATCCTCAGCGGGCTCATCTTATGCCTCTTCTTCAGCTTCTTCCCGCATTCCCGGCTCAATTTCTTCCCCCATTGTTGTACCATCGTATTCAGGGAACCCATGGCCAGGATAGCTATCGTCGTCCTCTTCTTCTTCACTGTCTTCCATCATAACCCCTCTTTCTCCGTGCTTAGTCCAAACATTATAGTGGGGCATGAAACTGGACACAAATAGGTGGACGTGAATGGTTCTTGACTTAGAGTAATTCAGATCATTCTTACAGTTAGCACATGGACAAGGCATAAAACCATCCGCCCGCTTGTTTGCCTCATCTGCAAGTAGAAACGTATGCACACCATTAATGAACTGGGGAGAGCATCGGTCATCGTACATCCACTTCCGGTTCATCTTCATTTACACAACACCGAAAATTCCAAATTAATACAAGTTCATACAAAACAACATACAAATAACTCTGTAGCTAAAGTATTTAAATGCAACAACAAATGCGATCAAGATCGCAACTAAGGTAACAATTGATCCAACAACATAATGATACCAAGCCTCACTATCAATGGCATATTTTTTAATCTTTCTAATCTTCAAGCGCATTTTCTCCATCTTGATCTTGTGATCATCGACGACATCGGCAACATGCAACTCCAATTCCATCTTCTCCCCCTCAATTCTTTTCAATTTTTCTTTCAAATACTCGCTTTCTTTTTCAACTAAATTTAACCTCTCGAGAATAGGGTCGGTTGGAATTTCCGGTTCACATACCTCCCAGATAAAAATATCTGTCAACTTGATGGGCATAATTTTTCATAAACACGAAATGCAACAAATAGTTATAAAAGGGAATATACCACATCCGAATCATAACCCGGACGAGGGCCGACGGGGACGGATATCAAAACTATGGCACTATGTATAACAAACAACATACATGTAAGATAATTATACAAGTAACTATATATCTAAATAACAAAAAAATGATTTTTCATATATTAAAAAGATAAGAACAAGAGACTCATCACAAGGTGGTGCCGGCGACGGGACGGTGCGGGCGGTCGACGGTGGTTAGGACGGAGACGGGAAGGCACAAAGTAAACCACACCTACATATGCAAACTAAGAGTTATTTTGACCTCAAATTGCATATAAATCAAATAAACTACAACATATATATAATTCCTCCCAAACTAAAAACCCACAAATCACTATACTTATAGAGCATTGTAAGAGCTAATGTAACAATGAGAGATGAAAGGACATAGTTGCTAACCTTTGTGATCACTTGGACGGATGGGGTGCCTTCAAATGTTGGAAAATTTTGGCAAAAATGGAGGTGGCAGATTGAGCAAGAGGGGAAGAAAACAAAGAGGAGGGGAAAAGTAGAGGGCTTCGGCTCGGACTGGAAGAAGCACTATATATAGTGATATCTGTAGTCTTGGTTGGTTACACGAACCGGGACTAAAGGTCAACTTCTAGTCTCGGTTCGTGGCATGAACCGGTACTATAGGTCATGGTGCGGCCGCAGCCTGCCGCAAGCCTGCCACCACCTCTTTAGTACCGGTTTGTGGCACGAACCGGTACTAAAGGTTCGCCACGAACTGGTACTAATGAGAGCAGCCCACCTAGCCGTTGGAACCGGCAGTAATGGTCACATTAGTGTCGGTTCTATTAAAAACCGGGACTAAATAGTTGAACATTAGGCCCATTTTCTACTAGTGGTTACTTGACGGGCACTATTTTTGTAAGGCAAATGCCAAATAATTGGTCGGTATTAAATGTTGGTTGCCTAAACAAAATATTGTAAATTTTTGGTCGGCGAAACAAACTCCCATCTGACCGTCGGTCGATACATGTCCATGGCAACCCTAACTAATTGTTGGATGGGAAAAACACTATTTGATAGTCGGTCAGGAAAGGACCATAGTAGCTCAAATGGACTGTCGGTCGGGAAAGGTCCGTGGCAGGCCCAACAGAATGTTGGTCTCGAAAGATACACTATAGCCGACAAGCAGTCGGTTGGGACTAACATGTCGGTCGGGAAAGGGTTTTCCTGTCTGGACTTTCCCCAAGGATCTTTGCCGTCAGCCAGCTCACGACAAAGAAAGTTTTTGCCATCAGCTTACAGAAAACTGACTGCAAAGAAAGAGCCAACGACAAAGAGCATGTTTGCCGTCCGGCATAGCAGCCGACAAAGAGGGAGGGTGGTCCACTAAGGAGTACCACCTAACGACCACTTTCTTTGGCGTCTGCTAGCGGACGACAAAGATTGCAGCTAATGGCTACATACGGCCCACCCCACACCTCCCACTCTCCATTTCTCTTTCTCTCTCACTCCACCGTGCCGACCCCGATCCCAACCGCCGCCGCCGCTCCCGACCCCCACCTCCCGCGCCGCCCCTGACCCCCCTGCCGCCCCTCCGGTCCATGACCCGCCACCCCGCGGTCCGCTGCGCCCCCCGGCCCCTGCAACCACCGAC
>NC_057804.1:8652185-8655866 GCF_018294505.1 Triticum aestivum
ACGACACCACCAACACCCTGATCCCCGACATGACACTCGAGACCCCGACACGGCACCCCCAACCTCGAGACAGCACCCCGACCCTAACATGACACCCCCGAAACCCCGACCCCCAGAGGCCGACGGGGTCATATATTTGTGAATTATGAGTTAGGTCAGGTATTCAATTATTATTATGTACATATACATATATATTATTATTAATTAGTTCATGTTATTAGGTATTCAATTTTTTATTATGTTCATGATGATGATACACACTTAATTTTTTTATCATGTTTATGTTGTACTAATTTCATTTACTCTTTGTCATTGCAGGTGTTGACAGATGGTGGGCTCGGGTCGAGAGCGCTCCGAGCCTCCTTCTTCGGCGCGTGCTGGGAGGTGTGTTGTTATTCCACTCCAGCACCTTCGGAGAGCGCTGATAGACAGCACACAGACACCAGCGGGCGCTTCTTCTTCGACCGAGAGAGGTCGGGGGAAGACGAAGAGGGGTACAGCTAGACGTGGCGGCGGGATAGGTAGGAAGGCTGCTACGCCTTCCTCGCCGCCACCCCAGCTGATTCTTTGGACCACTGGAGTGCTTCGTCCCAGGTGGACCCGTCTGACTTGGACCCTTCTCGGACTCCGGTCCACAAGCCTCGGGCCAACGAGCCTACATCCGACGAGACTCGGGTCCTAGAGTCTTCGTCCCAGGAGACTCGGGTCCCAGAGTCTTCGTCCCACGTGACTCCGGAGACTAGTGGCCATGCTGATGGTGGCGAGGACACCTTATCTGACGATAGCTACAATGATGGCGAGCTAGTTGAGGGGGGCAAGAAGGTCTACCAGCGTGGTGGTACAGATCTCCCGTCCGTGTCGGCGACCCGCGACCAGAGGTGGTTGATTGAGCCTAAAGGGGAGAAGTAAGTGCATTTACTCTTTTTTAACCATTTGCCTTCATGTTTCTTCAAATTAATATCTAATGTGTTGGCCTTGTCATACTGCAAGGGTTGGATACATGCCTCTGATGTCCGTAGGCCCAACCAGGTCCTTGGTGTGATTTGCCGGCACCACTTCCCGGGATGGGTCACATTGCCCGATGAGGGTGAGGTTCCATAGCTAGCACTGACCTGGGAGCTGCACAAGGGTGCCCCGGCCCCGCCGAGGGAGATGGTCGACGGTGTCGTGTGCGAGACGGTGGCGGACATTGTGAGACGGCGGTTTTGGGTAATTTCTCCTTTATAGAATTAAAAATCAACAATACTTAGTGATTGTACTAATCAGTGTTGTCTTGTTTGATTCCATCCCTTCTACAGGTGTCTTGAGGAACACGAGGCGGACACGGCTATGGTTCTCGAAGCCGAGTGCAAGCGCCTAATTCAGAACTTATGGTACGAGGCTCAGGTACAGGCTGTTCAAGACTACTATGCCTCGACTAACATCAGAAGGTCCAAGAAGAAGTGACGCGGCAAGTATCTGAGTAAGGAGAAGTACATGAAGGTAATTACCTATTCTTAAGGCCTTGGACTTAGTTTCCTTGATTTGATTTGTAGGCATAGCGCTGAAATTTCTCTTTGTCTAACTTTGGTGCCCCCGAGATGGTGTGCGGATAGGATGGACTGTTGGGAGAGGTTGGTGAATGAGTGGTGCTCTCCCCAATGGCTAGCCGTCCACAACAAGGCCAGGGATAAGTGTGCCCAGATGCAAGGTGTGCCACACCATCAAGGGAGCTCCAACCTGTTTGAGTACGGGGATCACTTGGTATGTGGTTTGAGCCCTTAATGATTCATGCAATTTCATTCTTCATGCTAGCTTGAGCCCTTAACTAATATTTTGTTCCTCTCTTTTAGGCACGACACAACAAGAAGGAGGTGCCACTGCTGTACAACCTCTATGCCATGGCCCATACTGCCCCGTACAAGAAGGCCAAGGCATTCTGAGAGCTCCACCAACATATCCTCCCATACGATAAGCTCATGAGGTACAGAGTCTTTGGGAAGGCGATGAAAGGGGAGGACTTCAACCCGAGCCAGAGTCCTTTTGATCCTAAGCTTGTGATGCTATCTGAAGGGACGAAACATGGCTCAGTAGCCATTAGGGATGGACTGATACGTTGTCCTAGAAGTCTCCCAGAGATCAAGAAGCGCCAGATGAGGTCTCTTCCTGAGATGAGGCCTCGATAACGACCAATGGAGCTCGCCATCAAGGCTAGGGCCCAGGAGCTTCTGGCGGAGGCAAACAGGTAGTCGACGCAGAGGGAGAGGGAGTTGGAGGAGAGGACAGCTAGTATGTTGGAGGCGGAGAGGAACCGGAACGACGCGGGTCACCGGGCCCTATACGAGCTCCTCGTGGTAAGTTTCTCCTGCATATTAGCCAAATCATGTATGTGATGTTCGTTTCATTACTAACTAATATGACTGACTCGTGAAAACAAAATGTGCAATCCGTTTGCGAGAAAAACGACCAGACCCCTCAGCCGATGCACCAGCACTAGTGCAGAACCGGGCTATAGCACTGGTTCGTAAGGGCCTTTAGTCCCGGTTCTGTAACCTGCACTAAAGGGTGGAGACTAAAGGCCCCCCCTTAGTACCGCTTCTGCACGAACCGGGGCCAAAGGCCCACCATGTGGCACAATCCCGCGTGGTGATCTGGGGGATCTTTAGTACCGGTTGGTAACACCAACCGGTACTAAAGGATTTTTTTTATTTTTGATTTTATTTTTTACGAAAAAATTGAATATTTTTTCCGATTTTCAAATTTCTGAATTATTTGACGATTTTGTCTCTAATCACTGCTCATCATTGCTGTAATCACCCCTCATCAATCCAAATTGTCTAACTTCCTGGACAGTCACCCATCCTCTCATTACTCCAGCCTGAGCACGCTTAACTTCCGAGTTCTAAGTCTGCACGTGTTGTTTACCTGACAATAGTAAGTTGTCAATCCTATTAACCCTCAGGAATTTAGCTTGAACATGAAGTCACATGTTTCACCGTTTTAGTTTGAAACTATTATTTTAAAAAATAAATATTATTTAGTAACCGAGATACTTCTTGAATAAGTAGTCTGACCACAGTTTGACCATAGTTTGACCAAAAGTCAAAAAAACTAAAATAACTATTTATTAACACTAATATTTCTTGAATAATTAGTTTGACCATAGTTTGACCACAATTCGACCAGATTTAACAAATTTTTTAAAACAAACTGAAATTGGAGAAAATCTTTTTTTCCTTTTAGAATTTGAGGTTTCTAAAAAATTGCAAACAAGCAGTAGGCGGTCAAAATTGGATGCGGATTTTCGTGCTGATTTTTTTGACATATTATGCGTTTTTTTGACATCGTATGCAAAAGATATGGCCGTTTTACATTTTCATAACACTTTTTTTGCAAAACATGTCCAAATTTAAGTTTTTTAATTTTCCTAACTAGTAGATTTAGTAACATAACTACATCTCGAACGATTTTACTTTTTGAAGTTTTTATCATTTTCTTTTGCTTTTTACAAAATTGAAAAGGCGGTCCGGGGGGGTAGAGTTTGAAAATGGGTCCTTTAGTCTCGGTTTGTGTCTCCAACCGAGACTATTGGTCAGACCCCTTTAGTCCCGGTTCGTGGCACAAACCGGTACTAAAGGTTAGCCCTGTAGTACCAGTTTGTGCCACGAACCGGGACTAAAGGGGCTCGTGGGGCCCCGCCTG
>NC_057804.1:8656017-8672696 GCF_018294505.1 Triticum aestivum
GCCAGCCTGCCACCACCCCTTTAGTACCGGTTCAACACGAACCGGCATTAATGCATAGCCGTTTGAACCGGGACTAATGGTACCATTAGTACTGGGCCAACATTGAACCGAGACTAATGTGTCTCACATTAGGTCCTTTTTCTACTAGTGCAGATTGGTATAGCGGACGCGGTGAGTTTCATTTGAATGGTCATTAGTTACTAGTATTCACATTTCAGTTGCATCATGCTAACTAGACATTGCAAATGATCTTTGGTGCAGCACGCCTCCCGGCAAGCATCGACCGATCCTTCTTCATCTCAAACTAGCGCAACCCCGACCAGTCCTTCTCCGTCTGGCACTAGCGCAAGCCAAACCGTTCCTTCACCTACATACTTAGCTTAACAAATACATACTTAGCTTAAGAAATGACCTACTTAGCTCCAAAATGACCTATACTTATCTTATTTTCCTCAAAAATGACATAATAACCTTACTTAGCTCCAAACTGACATATTCTACCTAGGATAGCTATAAAATGACCTATACTTAGCATTTTTTTTCTCCAAAACGACTTGATATGCTTAGTTAGCTAGAAAATGGCATAACTACCTAGGATAGCTCAATAATGATCTATAGCTATCTTAGCTAGTTCATTTATGACATAATTAGCTCACTTAGGTAAAAAATGGCATAACTACCTAGGATAGCTGAATAATGATCTATAATTAGCTTAGCTAGTTCATTTATGCCATAGTTAGCTCACTTAGGTAAAAAATGACATAACAACCTTGGTTTAGCTCCCAAATGACCTATACTTAGCTTATTTCCTTGAAAATGACATAACAACCTTACTTAGCTCTGAACCGACATACTTTACCTAGGATAGCTATAAAATGGCCTATACTTAGCATTTTTTTACTCCTAAATGACTTAATATGCTTAGTTAGCTAAAAATGTCACAACTACTTAGGTTAGCTCCAAACTGGCCTACACTTACCATTTTGTCCTCCAAAATGAATAAATTTGCTTAGTTAGCTCAAAAATGGCATAACTACCTAGGTTAGCTCCAAAATGACATATTTACCTAGCTTAGCTCTAAAATGACCTACACACTTAGCATTTTTAGCTAGCTAAAGCTAAAAAATGGCATTTTTACCTACCTTAGTTAGAATAAGAAGAAGATAAAGAAGAGGAGAGGAGAAAAAGAATGAGAAGATAAATCTTCTTTTTCTTCTTCTTTTTCTTCCTTTTCTTCTAGCTAGTCTTCTTCTTCTTCTTCTAACTTTCATCTTTCCTAATTTGTAGATTTGCTTTAGATGAGGAAGCTTGCATTGATGGAGTGTACTCTTCTACTTGTGCTTCCTTTTTGTTTATGGAAACTTATTTTGGATATGTATGTATATATGGATATGTTGTTGGAAGCCATTGTATGGTGGATATGTTGTTGGAAACTTGTATGTTGGATATGTTGATGGAAACTTATTGTTGGTATGCTTGTTGAAATTATTTTGAAATGTGTGTATATATATATATCTGTGAAATTCTGTCAAACTGAATGAATTTAAGAAAAAACAGAAAAAACAGGGGCTATACAGTCTCTTTGTCGTCTGCTGGCATATGGCAAAGAGCTTTGCCGTCTGCCGGCAAAGCTGCCACATGGCAGCTACCTGTGCAACTTGGGGTGCTCTGGGCTGGCCTATTTGGCAGCTTTGCCATCAGCGGCAGACGGCAAAGACCTTTGCATCTTTGCCATCCGCTGGCAGACGACAAAGATGCAAAGGCCTTTGTCGTCTGCCAGCTGACGGCAAAGCACACCCTTAACCCCTTAACGGACCTAAGCTGCCATGTGTGGTGTCCAGGCTCTTTCCCGTCTGCCAGTATACGGCAAAGAGGGCTTTGCCGTAGCTTATTTAGCCGGAGCTGTTGCCATTTATTGGCTGACAGCAAAGGCCTTTGCCATACTCCAGGCATGCCTTTTATCGTCAGCCATGGTTGACCGTAAAGTGCCTGATTCCTTTAGTGTTGGCACAACTTGTATTCCCGACCAATCTGGATTTTGGGGATGTAGTGCAGTGGTGTACTGAATGCAGTGTCGTGGTGTAGTGCGGGCAAGTTAAGAAAAAAATGGACACATGCGAGGCTAGCACCATGATGAACACTACTGAGGTAGAGGAGATGATGAAGAAGTTGGGGATCACGGAGGATGACTTTGATGATGTGGTAGTAGAGGAAGAGGAGGAGCTCCCTGCTGAAGCAATCCAGTGGATGGCAATCATGCGAGTGCACATAGAGAAAACTTATGCTCAGTACTGGTTTTCAGAAACATGAGGGTGGCTTGGGACTTGGCGAAAGAGGTGAAGATCTGGCTACTCAACAATAATATGTACATGCTGCAATTTTCTTGTTTAGGCGACTAGGAGGGAGTCATGGACGATGGGCTCTGGACTTACCGAGGCAACACGGTGCTTTTGGCGTCGTATGATGGATTCACTAAACCATCAACCATAGCCTTGGACACAATTGAGATGTGGATCCAATTCATGATCTACCAGATAGCTACCCCTACCCCCAATTGAGCCTGGCGCTTGCTAGACCATCCCGGTTCTCTGAGTTCCATTGATCTTAAAAGTTCTAAACTATCCAAATAACCCTCTTTCCGATGCAACCTTGGGACCACATCCATCACATGTATGGCCGACTATTTTCCATGGGAAAGACATAATGACTTAGGGTTTGATAAGGAGAATAGGAGACAGAGAATCCCCTGATATTTGGAACAATAATAGGATAACTAGAGAGCATATAAAGAGGCCGAGAACTTCACAAACACCACAGCCGCCGACAAGCGTCGCTGAACACATTGATCACACTGTGTCATCAAGGGATGAACAACTTATTCAATCGATACTTATTCCCATTGATGCCGAGACTATATTGAAGATCCCTCTTTGCACGAGACAAATATCTTATTTTTGGTCATGGATTGAGGATAGAAGGGGCATGTTCATTGGGCATTCTGCTTACAAGATGATACAGTGAACCAAGATCAGTAGAGGATCATGGCTGTATGAGCAGGGTGGCCGATCAAACTCAGAGGCTGATTGTCAAGGATGGATAGACTTATGGCATATAAAATCCCCCCGAAAATCAAGGTGTTCATGTGAATATTAGCACAATACTCACAATGTCCTTCTTCATCATAGAAACATGTCGATGACGAGTGCTTGTTGTTTGTGCTGGTCTAACGATATGTGCAGGCATGCCCTGCTGAATTGCTTGGTTTCAAGGAGCACTGAGCACTATCATACGAGCAAATTGTCGAGCTATTGAGTCTGAATGTAAATGATGACGCCAAACAGTGGCTATTCACCATGCATGAGGTGTTATCACATGCGGACGATTTTATCATGTTTACGATCACTTTTATGGACGATATGGGGAGCTCGGCACAAAGCTATACATGAGGAGATATATAAAAGCCCTTTCACTTTTCAGGCTTTTGTGCAGAGTTACTTAACTGAGCTGAGAGCTACCCAAAGCACTCGAAGTCCAGTTCCAGGGGCACCCGTGATTAGGCCAAGTCAATGTATCGCTCCTCGGGATAATATGGTGAAGGTCAATGTGGATGCGGCGGTTGGACCAGGCGACACTCGAGGCGCAATGGGAGCTATATGCAGAGATCAAGCATGTAATTTTCTGGGTGTGTTGGCCATTGTGTTTCCACATATATCAGATCTTGTTACTGTCGAATCTTCAGCAATCAGGGTGGCACTTGCACTTGGTGATAATCTCTATGAGAGGAAGATTCAGGTGGCTTCAGATTGCAAGGTGGTGTTGCAGATATACATCAGAAGAGCGCAGCTATCTACAGAGCAATCATAACTGAGATCATAGATCAGAAGGCTACTTTTACTAATTGTACATTAGCCATAAATTTAGGAGCTTGAATGTTGAAGCTCACAAACTCGTGAAGCATGCCTTATCCCTGGGGGTTGACCGCCATGTTTGGTTAGGTAACCCCATAGCTAAAGTTGTCTCGCCTTGCTTCAAAACTACTGGGCGTGCGCTGCGGTTTTGACCTAAAGCCTCCGTTTGCTGGAATTAATTGGAATAGTTGAGAAGAAAGTGACCAACGGATGCGTAATGCGTGGAAAGCTGCTGGATAGTTCGGGCCGAATCCTGAAGAAAGTTCAAAGCGCTATTTGGTGAGCCTACGTAGTATTAGTTCGTTGGTCAGGTAAAGGTTGGCAAGCCAATGATGCTTAGCTGGTCTTTTTGAATGTTTAGCCACACTGGGACTGAGACATGGCCCAGACTCCCATGGGGGGCAGCAGAGGGGAATCTTGGACAATGGGCGAAAGCCCGATCCAGCAATATCGCGTGAGTGAAGAAGGTCAATGCTCCTTGTAAAGCTCTTACGTTGAGTGTGCGATCATGACATATCTCGAGGAAGAAGCCCAGGCTAACTCCGTGCCAGCAGCCGCGCTAAGACGGGGGTGGGGGTGGGGGGTGGGGGGAAGTACTCTTTGGAATGACTGGGTGTAAAGGGCATGTAGGCGGCGGGGTTGAAAATGAAACTGTGAAAATCATAATAAGTGGCGGAATGCTCTTGAAACCAATTCACTGAAGTGAGACAGAGGAGAGTGGGTAGTTTTCTATTCGTCCCTATAAACACTAATCATCAACCCGCGCACCTGCACGGGCTAGATATACCATCATAGAATCTTGTAAATATACTTTGTAAGCCTATAACTGGAAACATAAAACATGGAACATGCTTTTCAGTTTTTATTTTATAGTGGTGTTTAGTCTTCAAATTTCAGGCAGAATTAAAAGTGGACACGTATGAATTCTCAAGTTCATTGATCAAGCGCATGCAGTTGTTATGGTATACAAAATCGAACATGTTGAGGACTCACATGCATATTTGTAGGAAAAACTAAAAAAAATTTGTAATTATTTCTTACATCATTACATTCAAACCCACACAAAGAAAATACTCAAATAAACATCATTTTTCTTTAAACAGAAGGATCCAACTGACGCCATAAAATGTATCTTTTCCTTATATTGGCCAATTATTGCTCAAATAGCTGTGCATGTGCTGTGTAAATAAGATTTAGATATGGTACATAGAACTTTTGTTAGATTTAGACCATAGCTTCAGTGTGAATGTTGCTGCAGTGGCACAGAAGTATGATCGGTTTGGCATCGTCTGCTTTGCGATGATCCACTCCCGTGCACAGGCTCTATCCTACGGATCGTCCTATCGGACTGCTAGCAGTATATGTCATGCCAAAAGCTTCTTGACCAACATATGCGCTAGTAAATCTAATTACTCTAAATTATGAAAACATAGTTATTCTGAATTATGAAAATATAATTACCCTAAACTATATATGTACCTTAGATCGTAGAGGCCACCATCGAACAGAGCTATATAGGGAGTAGTTGTGCGGTAGTACTGTTGAGATGTAGAAGTGGAAAAGCAATAATGCATAACAAAATCATATTCTATCACACGCTTAGCTTATACTATATATATTGGCACACATTTTCTTTGCATATGCACCTGGTAGATTAAACAATGGAAGCAAACACAGTAGGGCAAACCAATTTCAGATTTTTATCTCAAATCAAAAGCCTAGAAAGGGTGATCCAGGAAAAACATTAATCGCTGCATTGTTGAGAGTCTCATGTTTCAATTTCACCATCCAATCTCATAGAAAAATGTAGGCAGCCGGTGAGGAATCAGCAGATGGTTGCCATGTGCTTCTCGATATTTCTTTTCCCTAATCACCAAAGAACACATAGGCGAGCCCAGCAGTAACTTGATATACAGGAGGCTTCTTTGGTTTGCACCAGTGTAACACGAAAGAACAGATACGCAGCCGTGAAAGTCGCTGGCTGCATGATGGAAGACGCCAACCACATATCGTTGATATTGAACGCAACGCTTGAATATCTTTTTTGACCTCTTCGTTCACCATAACCTTTCATAGTGGGATCCATCTTTCTTAAGCTTTGACACTTGGAAATAATACTTACCATCATATTAATCAAACCTTGCTGCATCCACCGATTTTTTTTCCAACTCATGCATGTGAAACCATGGATATTTCATCAGCAAAAAGTACGAAAAAGGACACAACTATGCACTATTAATTATGTCTGTGCTCAGACATACCGCTCTCCTGCAGTATCCACAAAAGGAAAACCAAGATTTTCAGTTCTCACGCGCCTGACAAACATCATCTATCTTCTGCTTGCAATCTTTCCTGATGATACATCATGTCCGTTGGGGGTAATATGAATTCAAAAGGATGGAAAAAAGACCTGGAAAGAGGGGAATTAGGGATACTGTGCTAAATTGGGATAGGAGAGGAGAGCATTATGCCCTTGAATGGAATCCAGGATGTGAAACGTTGTGCCGCCATAGCGATGATGGCCACAACCATACTTGCACTAGTAGAAAACAGGGCATTTGTCCCGGTTCGTAAGGGCCATTAGTCCCGGTTCATGAACCGGGACTAAAGGGTCGTTACTAATGCCTCCCCCCTTTAGTCCCGGTTCTAACACGAACAGGGACTAAAGGTCGCGGCCACGTGGAGCTCCACCTTTAGTCCCGGTTGTTACCAACCGGGACTAAAGGAAATTCTATGATTTTTTTTTGAATTTTTTTTGATTTTTTTTAATTTTCAAATTTCCGAATTATTTAACCTCTAATCTCTAATCACCCCTTATCATTCCAAATCATCTAACTTCCCGAACGGTCACCCATCCTCCCACTCCCCCAGCCTGAGCACGCTTAACTTCTCGGTTCTATTCTCCCTCGTTTCCAAGTCTGGACTTGTTGTTTTCCTGACAATATTAATATGTCAATCCTATTAACCTTCAGGAATTTTGCTTGAGCATGAAGTGACACATTTCACTGTTTGAGTTTGAAACTATTGTTTTAAAAAACAATAATTATTGAATAACACTAATATTTCTTGAATAATTAGTTTGACCATTGTTTGACCACTGTTTGACCACAGTTTGACCAGATTTGACCAAAATTCAAAATAACTGAAATAATTATTTAGTAACACTAATATTCTAGATTAATTAGTTTGACCATTGTTTGACCACAGTTTGAATTGTTTTTGATTTTTTCCACTCTAGATCTTAAAAGCCCCGTATCTTTTTTCTGTTAGGTTTTTGAGGATTTTGAAAATGTTTAACGTGGTTCCCCCTGTTACATTTGGATGTAACTTTTTGAGTAGATGATTTTTTTATATAAAAAACTTTTTCATCCGAGTTAGTATGCAAAAGTTATGTCCATTTAACTAAATACTAGAGAGATTTTGCAAATAAAGTCGAAATTCACATTTGCAGATTTTCCCAACAACTAGACCACGTATCACATGGAAACTTGCTTTTTTTTTTGACATTTTCATCATTTTCTTTTATTTTTTTAAAACTGAAAAGGCGATCTAGGGGGTGGAGTTTGAAAATGGGACCTTTAGTACCGGTTCGTGCCATGAACCGGTACTAATGCCTCAAACCCCATTAGTACCGGTTGGTGGCTCGAACCGGGACTAAAGATCTAACCTTTAGTACCGGTTGGTGCCACGAACCGGTACTAATGGGCATCGCACACTTTAGTCCCGGTTCGTGGCACCAATCGGGACTAAAAGGTCCAGACGAACCGGGACAAATGGCCCACGTGGCCCCTGGGCGCACGAACCGGGATTAGTGCCCCCATTAGTCCCGGTTCTAGACTGAATCGGGACTAATGGGCTAAACCGGCCTGGACCAAAGCCCTCTTTTCTACTAGTGTTGCTTCAAAGAGGAACATCAGTACCGTACCTCCTCCAAGCCTCGAGCAAGCAACACAATATTGTACAGGAGGCCCCATGCCAGCGGTAGGGGCCGATCGCCGTTCAATTCCTGCAGAGGGCCTCTCATCCTTCTAGTACTGAATATGCTAGCAGTCGACTAAAATAGATGATTGAGCTGATATTGTTATCATTGCCATCTGTAATCGATATTGAATACCTCCTCTTGCATGCTAGATCTAAACATAAAATTTAGCTCAACTGTACACATCTGTTTTGACTCGACAGTAAGGAACCATAATATTGCAACCCTGAGGAACAAAGCAATGGATGAGTACTTGACAACAATTTAGCTCAAGTGTACAGCTAAAAATTTAATTATGAAGGACAAAATTGGTTGCGACAAAATCAGTCACTTGACAACAATTATCACATTTGTCTATGAATATTTGAACCTATGGTCTTTGTTGCGCCCTGGTCGGATGGATTAAAAGACGCAACCATCTAGTACATAGGGAGATTGTGCATACTTCTTACCTCTAATAATCTAATCAAGGCAGTAGAGGAGGATTATGTGCCCTGTGTAAGAGGAACACGCATCAGTCGGAGTAGGATCCAGGAGGCCATTATTGAACCAATTTTCACATATCACCAGCTAATGAAAAATAATTTACAAATAGTAACTCTCATCGAATGTAAATAATATCATGCATGGTACTTAAGCCAGCCGTACCTGAAACTTGATGAATCTAATATTTGTTCAAGGAAGTGTCTCACGGCCTTTAACTAAAACTAACAATTTACAGTTGACAGTGATCTAGTTTCATGAAACTATAATTATTAGAAGTCACCAGATGTCTGCCTCTCTTCGATTTCTGCAAGTAGCACCTAGGTGAGCTCACCAAATCACCCCATGTTGCTTTAAGTAGGTAGAAATTTGGCAGATACACAAATATTAGTACGATATCCATTAATTCTAATAATTGATAAAGAAGGACACTCCTCTTATGTGTGTGTGTGTGTCTGTGTGTTTGGTGCTGTGTATTTCGATGTGAGTTCAGTAATTCCAACTCCCTACAATTAAGATATGAATAGTCAGTGGAAACTTACCATTGGGAACCATGGCTTGGGGAGCATGTTCAGACCTGCAAGTTGCTGCTCTCAATCTATTGCCCATGTATATGGATGATTATTAATCTGCTCATATGTTTACACCTCCAGACGTTGCCACCGCAGGGATTATTAACATGAACACAACCATCATCGCCATTAAGTTAGCAAAATAGATCAACATACTTGTCGCCATGGCGTGTAGGAAAAGTTTCACGTGTGATGTTCTCTATTGATATCACGTAATCCTTGTAACTAACAGTCAAACGACATGCTAGGCAATCACAAAGGGAAACGTTTCAGGCCGGGGAACCGGCCGAACCTTCGGCCGGTCGCGAGCCACGCTGCACTAGTAGAAAAGAGGGCTTTGGTCCACCCCGGGTTAGCCCATTAGTCCCGGTTCAGTCTAGAACCGGGACTAATGGGGGCATTAGTCCCGGTTCGTGCGCCCAGGGGCCACGTGGACCATTTGTCCCGGTTCGTCTGGACCTTTTAGTCCCCGGTTGGTGCCACGAACCGGGACTAAAGGGTGCGATGCCCATTAGTCCCGGTTCGTGGCACCAACCGGGACTAAAAGGTTAGACCTTTACTCCCGGTTCATGCCACCAACCAGTACTAATGGGGTTTGAGGCATTAGTACCGGTTCATGGCACGAACCGGTACTAAAGGTCCCATTTTCAAACTCCACCCCCCTCCCCCCTGGATCGCCTTTTCAGTTTAAAAAAATAAAAGAAAATGATGAAAATGTCAAAAAATAAAAGAAAATAAGTTTCCCATGTGATATGTGGTCTAATTGTTCGGAAAATTTACAAATATGAATTTCGACTTTATTTGCAAAATCTCTCTAGAATTTAGTAAAAATGGGCATAACTTTTGCATACTGACTCGGATGAAAAAGTTTTTTATATGAAAAATCATCTACTCGAAAAGTTACATCCAAATTTAACGGGGGAACCCCGTTAAACATTTTCAAAATATTCAAAAACCTAACAGAAAAAAGTTACGGGGCTTTTAAGATCTAGAGTGGAAAAAATCGAAAACAATTCAAACTGTGGTCAAACAATGGTCAAACAATGGTCAAACTAATTATTCTAGAATATTAGTGTTACTAAATAATTATTTTAGTTATTTTGAATTTTGGTCAAATCTGGTCAAACTGTGGTCAAACTGTGGTCAAACAATGGTCAAACTAATTATTCAAGAAATATTAGTGTTACTAAATAATTATTGTTTTTTAAAACAGTAGTTTTAAACTCAAATAGTGAAATGTGTCACTTCATGCTCACGCAAAATTCCTGAGGGTTTTAAAAAAGTTAGATGATCAGGAATGATGTGGGGTGATTAGAGATTAGAGGATAAATTGAGCAGTGATGAGGGGTGGTGATTAGAGATTAGAGGTTAAAAAAATTCAGAAATTTGAAAATAAAAAAATTCAAAAAAAAATTCAAAAAAAAATTCAAAAAAAATCATAAAATTTCCTTACCAACCGGGACTAAAGGTGGAGCTCCACGTGGCCGCGACCTTTAGTCCCGGTTCCAGTTTGAACCGGGACTAAAGGGGGGAGGCATTAGTAACGACCCTTTAGTCCCGGTTCAAGAACCGGGACTAAAGGCCCTTACGAACCGGGACTAATGCCCCCTTTTCTACTAGTGCTGGCGCCCCGCGCCCGCCCAATCCGCGCGTCGCGCGAGACTCCTGTTATTGTTGGGCCCCACGTGGACCACCCCTCCTCCCTTTTTTATCTTTCCCCTAACTGCTGCCTTCATCTCCTACCTCCAGACACATCCTTTCCCGTGGCCATTTTTCTTCTTCCTTTTCCCTGCGCTGCTGCCTACCGGCGGCCGCTGCCGGCCGTGTGCTTCGCTGAGCCAGGGGGACTACCCGACTGCTGCTAGTCCTCCTCCTCTGCACATCTTATCCCCCAAAACATCTCTCCTTCTCTCTCAAATAAGCCATGGTTCAAGACGAGACAAGGTCTGGGAAGGAGGCTGCAACCGGTACCCAGGGAGCCTGCGACCGGCCATGAGACGGCGAGCATGGTGACCTCAGGACGGCGAGGATAGGGCAACGCTCCTCCAAGAAAACAATCGATGTCGTTATTTTTTCTACATGCTTCAACCTGCGTCGGAATTTGCTACAAACGGCATCGCATACTGCTGCCATCGGTGTCACATTTTTCTGCAATACAGAATCGACCTCGCGTTTTTGCTAGAATCGATGTCACTTTTTGCTACAACCGTTTTCATTTTTTTCTACATATGTTCAGGCTGAGTTGTGACCCGACGACGGCGGCGATGACTTTTTTGCTGCAACCGTAATAGAACTTTGGTACATCCAGCAACAATTTTTGCTACATCCATTTTTTTTTGCCGGCGACGATACAATGGCGAGATACAACCGCCGGCGATGATGACAAGTTTTTCCGCCGGATAAGCTGCAACGGGCATCGTCAAAAGCTGGAACCGACCATCAGCAGAGGTGCATCTACTGTGGGTGGTGTCCCGGCAACCATATCGGGCACCTCTCGCGGAGCTCGACGCCCATGGCCATGGCGACAGCCCTCGCGGAGCTCGACGCCCATGGCCATGGCAGCACCCCTCGTGGAGCTCGATGCCGATGGCCATGGCAGTACCCCTCGCGGAGCTCGACGCCCATGGCCACGGTAGCATCCCTCGCGGAGCTCGACTCCCATGGCCATGGCGTGCCCTACCAGTCACGGCGGCATCCCTCGAGCGGAGCTCGACGAACATGGTCGTCGTGTCCATCACCAGGCGGGGGATCATGCATCTCGCGGGTCACAGGGGGGCGCGCGTTCCGCGCGAGGAAGGAGACGAGTTTGGGGGAGAATCGAACGGTTACAAGCGCGCAAATCTTACGGCTACCAAGCGACCGGACAAACTTTCGGCCAGTGCGCCAGTGCCTATTGTTGCCCAATCACAAAAGACAATCTGGAGGAAGGCAGCCGCTTGCACTGCTGGGGAGAGGGTCTAGAAAATATAGAACTTTCCCCCAAAATAAGAATCTCCTCAAAAAACAGAGCAGGAGTAGATGATGAACCGCCGCCGACATGTACCTGCCTTTACCTTCTCGCATGTGCGCCCTCGAATATCAATGGCGCACCGGCTTGTGCGCCCTCCTTCAAACTACCATGGATACACATCCACATATGCATAGGCCATCTAGGATTCACAAACCTGAAATAAAAGGAGATATCAAAACTCGAGTGGAAGGGCAATGAGTAGAGATTGAATTGGTTCATTTTCTTCTAGATGGACTGCATCAGGGATCGTACCTTGCAGTATATAGGAGAACATGGAGAGGCGGCAGAGGAGGAGGAGTGGCGCTGGCAGAAGAGATGCGGCCATGCGGGGAAACCTGTTTTTTCTTTGGGTTTCCATACGAAGACCTATTTTTTTGTAAGGAGACGTACCTGTGGGATAATTTGCTAGGACTCTCAGGGATTTTATCTAACGGCTGCAGATATTTCATACTGATATCTGATGGTTAATTTTATTAGTTTTATATAGGTTTAGCGTGACCCTTTTTATTTGGGTTCCATACAAAGAACTATTTTTCTTGTAAGGAGACGTACGTGTGGGATAATTTGCTAGGACTCTCTTAGTGATTTCATCCAACGGCTGTAGATATTTTATACTGAGATCAGATGGTTATTTTTGTTAGTTTTGTAGGATTAACGTGATTCCTCGTTTGGTGCCTCAATTAGTAAATATAAGATATAAGATAAGATTGTGAGGGACTAATTTTTTTTTGAAAGGAAAAGTTGAAACAGACACTCACTTCCATGAACAACCGGTGGCTCCATGCATGCATGCATGATACATCGCACGCAGTACGCAAGCGGGCTGTTGCCAAGCTAACTAATGGCGCCCGGCCGACAACACAGTACAGCTAGTAGAGCACTCGCTGCCAAACGCCTACGTGAGAGACCCTCGTGAGCCCAGCTATACAACCTCCGCTTCTCCACCCATCCTCGTTCACTTCGCATCCGCAGCCGAATTCCCCGGTCTCCACCGCTCAGTCCCCCGGACCGCCGGACCTCTCCTCGCCTTGCCATGGCAGCCGCAGCACTGAGGGCGCAGCTGAACGCCCATATCGCCGGCATGTACACCAATGTGAGGCCCTTCCCCTCCCCTCTAGTCGTGTGGTATTGGATTTTGGCTTGGCTGGACGACTAACTTGGCCTTTGCCTTTGCTTTGGCGTGGTCGATGTCGATCCAGGGTGTGGTGGACGAGGATACATTCGAGGAGCTGCGGGACGAGGGCACCGCCACCGAGGTCTCCCGTCTCTTCATCTACGACGCCTCCGAGATCATCGACGACATCGACCTCCTGATGTCCGCCCCCACGCCCTCTGTCATCTCTCCCTCTGCTCTCTGTCTCGAACTGACTCATCTTAATGATCTGCTCTGGAAATCGCAGGGAGGAACCCGAAGTGGACTTTGACGAGGTGGAAGCCCTGACGCAGCAGCTCATGCGGTGCACTACCAGGTGATGACCATCATAAACCCTTTCTCTCTCTTCCACCTGTTTATTTTTAACTCTATGTTTGTTTGCCCGCTGCGTCAATGTCGTGCGATTCAGATCTGTTTATTGTAGTGGGCAACAGATTCTTATTTGTCGGTTGCACTACCCCATAGGCGTAATTAGAAGAATCGAGTTTAGTTGCGTTTAGTGTAACGGAGTTACCGGTATCCCGATTAATATCAATATTATGATGAGGATAAATTGTTGCCCTTTTTGGAATATTCCTGGTATTAATGATCTGCTATTCTGTGTATTACTAATGGTGTTTTTTCTGGTATTACTGATCTGCTATTCTATGTATCTCTAATGGTGTTTTTTCTAGTTTGTCCACGGCATATTTGGATGTGTCGGCATGGGGTGTGTACCTCACGACACGGCCACACAATTGAGGTTTGTTTCGTTTTACAGGCGTCGTATAGCCATAGGTAGAAGAGCTGAGTTTAGTCATATATCGTGTAACGAAATTGTTGGTATTCTTCTCAATGTTAATCAAATCGTATAGCTTGGCGAGGGGAATTTTTGTCGTTTTGCAAATGTTTGTTCTACTATCGTGTCTGTTCTTCCGGCAATACCATTATTCTAGGTTGAGAATGAAAAAAAATGTCGTTTTATAAGCATGGCTGGTATTAATGATCTGCAATTCTACATAATGCCAATGGCCATTTTTTCTGTTTCACCATTGGAACGGTGTTGTTTCTGTTCAGATTTGTCAGGCGCAGAGTGTGTACGTCATGGACGCCATTTGGGTGTCGTATATCCAAAATTAGAAGACCTGATTGTAGTAGTGTCTCGTGTAGCAGAATTGTCGGTATTCATGACAATTTCATGGTTCGGCAAGAAAAACTTTGTCGTTTTCTAAATATTTCTGGTACTACTGATCTACTATTGCACATAGCGACAATGATGTTTTTTTTTCTGCTTCATCAAACAATTTATGGAGTCGACAATCATGATAGGAAATGGCTCCTTGAGAATATTATTGAGTTGACGTCTCAGTTTATAATAAGTTTGATAAGTTCCTAATTTCCTGCTCTGCATTTTTTTGCATGTTTCAGTGTTGGTGCACAGCAAGTGAACCTCGCCTGCATGCACTTCGGCAATTTCTATGCCATACAATACAAACAAGGGTCAGAACTTAATAGCTTATTTAATATTGCTACACAATAATTATTCGCAACATTGTTTTTCAATGTCTCTATGTAAACCTGACAGCTCACGTTGTCTTTCTGTCATTATTTTCAGCTCATACCAATCTAACGTTGTTAAGAAGTAACCTGATTTGCTTTTTCACTTCATCTGCAATCACGTTGTTGATATTACCCGGTTCACTATCTGAATATGCTACCATTTGATGGTTCTCTTGTAATTTATTGGCTCTATACTTTTGTTTATAGCACAACTAAATTCTTATATGGCTAGAGATTTTTCTTTTTTGAAATATAGGGTTACAATTTTTGAACCATTTTCATCTCAGTTCTGTTAACCTCTTCAGAATTTGACAATGTGGTATTTTTGCATTATTTCAGGTGTCTCGTGTCACTGGCTCTTGTTAGGAATGAGTTCTATATTGTGCGACATGAGTTGGAGATCATGATGCAGGTAGCACCTTATGTGCCTAATGTTGGATTTTGATACCAACTTTCCACTAGTTTCACAACCCATAGATTGGTCATATTAAGATAGAGAAAAGGGAACAATCTTTAATCCTTAATCTAATTCTTTTGACATTTAGATTTGGAGCACTTAGTTCGAGGTACCGAAAAGTCTCATTTAGCCGTTAAATGATTATGTGGTAATTTTGTCATCATGTTTGGTAGATGCACAGGGTAGCTAAAAAAAGTGGGAGAAATTCTCTGTTTCCCAGCTTAAATTAAGCTCACCAAATGCCCAAATAAGAAACTAGCTAACTTGTAACATGGCTGATTAGTGAAACCATGTGACTTGAGCACCATTATGTGCCATAGACTTATCTTAATCATTTTTCGGAAGGTACTTCTCTTAATCGTTAACCTATTATTCATCTTTTGTTGCAGCTCGAAGAGCAGATCGCGACATGTGGTCCTAACTCCTAAGTAGCGGCAAGTGAAGGGGGAAGAGCGTGGCCCCATGCAATCCCTTGCATTATGTGGTCCATGTGCCTCCGAAGATGTAGCGGTTTTCAAAGGGCGTCTGGCACTATCGGGTGCGCGTAAAACTTAGATGAATATTCTCGCGTCGGAACTTTGGGCTCGTAACCCTGTGAAAGAAAACTGTTGCCGTGTGTTGATGTCAGTGTGAAGTCCATATTCTAGAGTATCGTGGATGTGTTGCCCCCCGCCTACAGGCTGTTTATAAAACATATACTTGGTTGGTTGGTCCTCTAGTGACTTTGTTTTGCTGTTTCTTCTGTTTGTTTTTCTCTATAAGCAAGTCTTGTTGTTGGTTGTTGTACCTAGAGTGTAGCCAATCACCATATTTGGGCATATTAAACATGTCGTTTCGGTCTGAAATTTCAGCGTGGCCTTCTTATAAGACTGCGACGGCACCACGAGCAGTAGCTGGAGGAGGGGCAAAACATAGGGGATGGTCTGCGAGGTCACATCCAGGGATCGCAAAGCTGTCGGTTCGCGAGACGGCGTGAAGAGCATCTCAGGACTTATGTATGTTTGCATTGGTATGAAAAGTCTGGCTAATTAAGTCGCCAATTACAGCTCCAACGATGATCGCTGGAACATCATACTACTCCTAGTCCACATAGTTATTTAGACTACCCTGAATCACCTGCTGGGCAAGAGAACATGTGGCCATCTTCGTCTTTCTCCTGTAGTGGCTGATCTCACCTGTTGCGAACCATGTTCTTCTGTGAAACTTCGGGTCTTTGATGGTAGTAGAAACTGTTGTTATTCATCACCATGGCTAGCCGATGCGCGTACGGCCTCCCTTCCATGACTGCTATCGCTTCTCATGCTGGCTCGCCGACTAGGGTATATGATTGGTTGATGAAATAAAAACTCCACCACACATCAAATTCTTTGCCGTCCGCTAGCGTACGACATAGCAGACGGCAAAGAGGGAGGGTGGCCCACTAACGAGTACCACCTAACGACCACTTTTTTTGCCGTCTGCCAGCGGACGACAAAGATTGCAGTTGGCTACATACTGCCTACCCACCTCCCACTCTCCATTTCTCTTTCTCTCTCACTCCACCGTGCCGACCCCGACCCCAACCGCCGCCGCCACTCC
>NC_057804.1:8673496-8674555 GCF_018294505.1 Triticum aestivum
CCTTTTGTACTGCTAGTAATTAGGTTAGTTAGTACTGTTGGTTTCTTTTTTTTCTACTGCTAGTAATTAGGTTAGTTAGTACTGTTAGTCAGTGGCGGATCCACCATGGGGCATGGGTGTACATAAATTAGTTTGCCAAAAATTCATATATAGATATGTATACATATTAGATGACAGAAATACTAGCTTATAGGCCCAATAGGCTCAGTTCAGGAGCAGTCCAATAGCTAGCCACTTCTGTTATTCTGTCTACGCACGCACACGACAGAGTAAACAATGATATTGTCAACTGAATGTGTAGCTGCTATTCAGATTCATTGTGAAATCCCCAACTGAATGTGTAGCTGCTTTTCACATTACGAGAGAAATAGTTGTAAATGACACCGAGTGAGGATCTGCTTAATTTCATTAGCAGGAAAAAAAAATTGTCTTTCAATGGTAGGTAGTAGAGCATCTCTTGATTTATCGTTGAATTGTAAGTTATAGATGACACCTGGTTAAGCTTGCACATCTTTTTTTTCTGTGGAGTTCACAGAGCAGGATTTGATGCATATATAACTTGATTACATTTTATTAGGAGGGAGTTTTTTTCCAAGTGAACGATGATGTTATCATGTTGTAGTATTCTCTCTCTATTTTGTAATTTTCTTAATCTTTTGAGATATTGTGAAATTTGTATTGCTGTGAACCAATTGGCTTGACTATTAGGGTGCAAAAAATATTTAACACCCAATGTTGAAATTTTGGATCGGCCACTGCTGTTAGTTAGGTTAGTTTGATTTTCTAGGTTAGTTAGGTTAGTTCTAGGTTTGTCAGGTTAGTTTCTAGGTTAGTTCTTGGAAAAAAATATTACGAGAAGAAAAGAAGAAGAATAAGAAGAAGAGGAGGGGGGAGAAGAAGACAAAGGGGAGGAGAAGAAGAAGAAGAAGAAGAAGAAGAAGAAGAAGAAGAGGAGGAGGAGGAGGAGGAGGAGGAGGAGAAGAAGAAAAGGGGCAGGAGAAGAAAAGAAGAAGAAGATGATGAAGAAGAGGAGGAGGAGGAGGAGGAGGAGGAGGAGAA
>NC_057804.1:8675521-8719096 GCF_018294505.1 Triticum aestivum
TATATATATTATTAATTAGTTCATGTTATTAGGTATTCAATTTTTTATTATGTTCATGATGATGATACACACTTAATTTTTTTGATGTTTATGTTGTACTAATTTCGTATACTCTTTCTCATTGCAGGTGTTGACAGATGGTGGGCGCGGGTCGAGAGCGCTCCGAGCCTCCTTCCTCAGCGCGTGCTGGGAAGGTGTGCTATTATTCCATCCCAGCACCTTCGGAGAGCGCTGGTAGACAGCATATGCAGACACCGGCGGGCGCTTCTTCTTTGACCGAGAGAGGTCGGGGGAAGATGAAGAGGGGTGTAGCTAGAGGTGGATGTGGCGGTGGGAGAGGTAGGAAGGCTGCTGCGCCTTCCACGCCGCCACCCCCAGCCGATTCTTCAGACTACTAGAGTGCTCCGTCTCAGGTGGACCCGTCTGACTTGGACCCGCCTCGGACTCCGGCCACGAGCCTCGGGCGGACGAGCCTCGGGTCGCCGAGCCTACGTCCGATGAGACTCGGGTCCCAGAGTCTTCGTCCCAGGAGACTCAGGTCCCAGAGTCTTCGTCCCACGTGACTCCTGAGACTAGTGGCCATGCTAATGGTGGCGAGGACACCTTGTCTGACAATAGCTACAATGATGGCGAGCTGGTTGAGGGGGCAACAAGGTCTACCAGCATGGTGGTACAAAGCTCCCGTCCATGCCGGCGAGCCGCGACCAGAGGTGGTTGATTGAGCCTAACGGGGAGAAGTAAGTGCATTTACTCCTTTTTAACCTTTTGCCTTCATGTTTCTTCAAATTAATATCTAATGTGTTGGCCTTGTCATATTGCAAGGGTTGGACACACGCCTCTTGTGTCCGCAGGCCCAACCAGGTCCTTGGTGTGATTTGGCGGCACCACTACTCGGGGTGGGTCACGTGCCTGATGAGGGTGAGATTCCACAGCTAGCACTTACCTGGGAGCTGTACAAGGCTGCCCCGGCCCCGCCGAGGGAGATGGTCGACAGTGTCATGTGCGAGACGGTGGCTGACATTGTGAGACGACGGTTTTAGGTAAATTCTCCTTTGTAGAATTAAAAATCAACAGTACCTAGTGATTGTACTAATCAGTATTGTCTTGTTTGGCTGCATACCTTCTACATGTGTCTTGAGGAACACAAGGCGGACGCGGCTATGGTTCTCGAAGCCGAATGCAAGCGCCTACTTCAGAACTTACGATACGAGGCTCGGGCGTAGGCTGTTCGAGACTACTACACCTTGACTAACATCAGGAGGGCCAAGAAGAAGTGCCGCGGCAAGTATCTAAGTAAGGAGAAGTACATGAAGGTAATTACCTATTCTTAAGGCCTTGTACTTAGTTTCCTTGATTTGATTTGTAGGCGTAGTGCTGAAATTTCTCTTTGTCTAACTTAGGTGCTCCCGAGATGGTGTGCGGATAGGATGGACTATTGGGAGAGGTAGGTAGATGAGTGGTGCTCTCCCCAATGGCTAGCCGTCCACAACAAGGCTAGGGAAGCGTGCCCAGAGGCAAGGTGTGCCACACCATCAAGGGAACTCCAACCTATTTGAGTACGGGGATCACTGTGTTGGGGAACGTAGCAGAAATTCAAAATTTTCCTACGTGTCATCAAGATCTATCTATGGAGAAACCAGCAACGAGGGGAAGGAGAGTGCATCTACATACCCTTGTAGATTGCTAAGCGGAAGCGTTCAAGAGAATGGGGTTGAAGGAGTCGTACTCGTCGTGATCCAAATCACCGGAGATCCGAGTGCCGAACGGACGGCACCTCTGCGTTCAACACACGTACAGCCCGGTGACATCTCCCATGCCTTGATCCAACAAGGAGAGAGGGAGAGGTTGAGAAAGACTCCATCCAGCAGCAGCACAATGGCGTGGTGGTGGTGGAGGAGCGTGGCAATCCTGCAGGGCTTCGCCAAGCACCTGCGGAAGACGGAGGTGTCACGGGAGGGAGGGAGGCGCCAGGGCTTCAGGTGTGGCTGCCCTCCCTCTCCTCCACTATATATAGGGTCAAGGGAGAGGGGAGGAGGCGCTGCCTTGCCCCTTCCTCCAAGGAAGGGGTGCGGCCAAGGGAGGGGAGGAGTCCATCCTCCCCAAGGCACCTCGGAGGTGCCTTCCCCTTTTAGGATTCTCCCCTCCCAGGTCTCCTTGGCGCATGGGCCTCTTGGGGCTGGTGCCCTTGGCCCATATTGGCCAAGGCGCACCCCCTACAGCCCATGTGGCCCCCCGGGGCAGGTGGACCCCCCCGGTGGACCCCCGGACCCCTTTCGGCACTCCCGGTACAATACCGATAAAGTGCGAAACTTTTCCGGCGACCAAAATAAGACTTCCCATATATAAATCTTTACCTCCGGACCATTCCGGAACTCCTCATGACGTCCGGGATCTCATCCGGGACTCCGAACAACATGCGGTAACCACATACAAACTTCCTTTATAACCCTAGCGTCATCGAACCTTAAGTGTGTAGACCCTACGGGTTCGGGAGACATGTAGTCATGACCGAGACGTTCTCCGATCAATAACCAACAGCGGGATCTGGATACGCATGTTGGCTCCCACATGTTCCACGATGATCTCATCGGATGAACCACGATGTCAAGGACTCAATCGATCCCGTATACAATTCCCTTTGTCTAGTGGTATTATACTTGCCCGAGATTCGATCGTTGGTATACCGATACCTTGCTCAATCTCGTTACCGGCAAGTCTCTTTACTCGTTCCGTAACACATCATCCCGTGATAAACCCCTTGGTCACATTGTGCACACTATGATGATGTCCTACCGAGTGTGCCCAGAGATACCTCTCCGTTTACATGGAGTGACAAATCCCAGTCTCGATTCGTGCCAACCCTACATACACTTTCGGAGATACCTGTAGTGCACCTTTATAGCCACCCAGTTACGTTGTGACGTATGGTACACCCAAAGCATTCCTACGGTATCCGGGAGTAGCACAATCTCATGGTCTAAGGAAAAGATACTTGACATTAGAAAAGCTTCAGCATACGAACTACACGATCTCTATGCTAGGCTTAGGATTGGGTCTTGTCCATCACATCATTCTCCTAATGATGCGATCCCGTTAATGACATCCAATGTCCATGGTCAGGAAACCGTAACCATCTATTGATCAACGAGATAGTCAACTAGAGGCTTACTAGGGACATGGTGTTGTCTATGTATCCACACATGTGTCTGAGTTTCCTATCAATAAAATTATAGCATGGATAATAAACGATTATCATGAACAAAGAAATATAATAATAACTTATTTGTTATTGCCTCTAGGGCATATTTCCAACAGTCTCCCACTTGCACTAGAGTCAATAATCTAGTTCACATCGCCATGTGATTAACACTCACAGGTCACATCGCCATGTGACCAACATCCAAAGAGTTTACTAGTGTCATTAAACTAGTTCACATCATCATGTGATTAAGGCTCAATGAATTCTGGGGTTTGATCATGTTTTGCTTGAGAGAGGTTTTAGTCAACGGGTCTGCAACATTCAGATCCGTATGTACTTCGCAATTCTCTATGTCATATTATAAATACTGCTTCCACGCTCCACTTGGAGCTATTCCAAATGGTTGTTCCACTATACGTATCCGGTTTGCTACTCAGAGTCATTCAGATAGGTGTTAAAGCTTGCATCGACGTAACCCTTTACGCCGAACTCTTTATCACCTCCATAATCGAGAAACATGTCCTTATTACTCCAAGGACAATTTTGACCGCTATCTGGTGATCCACTCCTTGATCACCTTTGTACCCTCTTGCCAGACATGTGGCAAGGCACACATCAGGTGCGATACATAGCATAGCATACTGTAGAGCCTACGTCTAAAGCATAGGGGACGACCTTCGTCCTTTCTCTCTTTTCTGCCGTGGTCGAGCTTTAAGTCTTAACTTCATACCTTACATCTCTGGGAAGAACTCCTTCTTTGACTGATCCATCTTGAACACCTTCAAGATCATGTCAAGGTATGTGCTCATTTGAAAATATTATTAAGCATTTCTGATCTATCCTCATAGATCTTGATGCTCAATGTTCAAGTAGCTTAATCCAGGTTTTTCTATTCAAAAACACCTTTCAAATAACTCTATATGCTTTCCAGAAATTCTACATCATTTCTGATCAACAATATGTCAACAACATATACTCATCAGAAATTCTATAGTGCTCCCACTCACTTCTTTGGAAATACAAGTTTCTCATAAACTTTGTATAAACCCAAAATCTTTGATCATCTCATCAAAGCGCACATTCCAACTCCGAGATGCTTACTCCAGTCCTTAGAAGGATCGCTGGAGCCAGCATACCTTTTTGCATCCTTAGGATCGACAAAACTTTTCTGATTGTATCACATACAACCTTTCCTTACGAAAACTGGTAAGGAAACTCGTCTTGACATCCATCTGCCAGATTTCATAAATGTAGCTAATGCTAACATGATTCCGACGGACTTAAGCATCCCTACGGATGAGAAAATCTCATCGTAGTCAACTCGTTGAACTTGTGAAAAACTCTTCGCCACAAGTCGAGCTTCATAGTCGGTGACATTACCGTCCATGTCCGTCTTCTTCTTAAAGATCCATTTATTTCAATGGCTTGCCGATCATCGGGCAAGTCCTCCGAAGTCCATGCTTTGTTATGATACATGGATCCTATCTCGGATTTCATGGCTTCTAACCATTTGTCGGAATTGGGGCGCACCATCGCTTCTCCATAGCTCGTAGGTTCATTGTTGTCTGGCAACATGACCTTCAAGACAGGATTACTGTGCCACTCTGAAGTGGTACGCATCCTTGTCACCCTATGAGGTACGGTAGTGACTTGATCCAAAACTTCATGATCACTATCATAAGCTTCTACTTCAATTGGTGTAGGTGCCATAGGAACAACTTCATATGCCCTGCTACACACTAGTTGAAGTGACTGTTCAATAACCTCATCAAGTCTCCACAATCCTCCCACTCAATTCTTCGAGACAAACTTTTCCTCGAGAAAGGACCCGATTCAAGAAACAATCCCTATTGCTTTCGGATCTGAATTAGGAGGTATACCCAACTGTTTTAGGTGTCCTATGAAGATGCATTTTATCCGCTTTGGGTTCGAGCTTATCAACCTGAAACTTTTTCACATAAGCGTCGCAGCCCCAAACTTTTAAGAAACGACAACTTAGGTTTCTCCAAACGGTGTCGTCTCAACGGAATTACGTGGTACCCTATTAAAGTGAGTGCGGTTGTCTCTAATGCCTAACCCATGAATGATAGTGGTAATTCAATAAGAGACATCAAGGTATGCACCATATCCAATAGGGTGCTACTATGATGTTCGGACACACCATCACATTATGGTGTTCCAGGTGGTATTAATTGTGAAACAATTTCCACAATGTCTTAATTGTGTGCCAAAACTCGTAACTCAGATATTCATCTCTATGATCATATCATAGACATTCTATCCTCTTGTCACGAAGATCTTAAACTTCACTCTGAAATTACTTGAACCATTCCATAATTCAGACTTGTGTTTCATCAAGTAAATATACTCAACATCTACTTGAATCATCTGTGAAGTAAGAACATAACAATATTCACTGCATGCCTCAGCACTCATTGGACTGCACACATCAAAATGTGTTACTTCCAACAAGTTGCTATCTAGTTCCATCTTACTGAAACTGAGGCTTTTCAGTCATCTTGTACATGTGGTATGATTTGCATATCTCAAGTGATTCAAAATCAAGTGAGTCTAAACGATCCATCTGCATGGAGTTTCTTCATGTGTATGCACCAATAGACATGGTTCGCATGTCTCAAACTTTTCAAAAATGAGTGAGTCCAAAGATCCATCAACATGGAGCTTCTTCATGCGTTTTATACCAATATGACTTACATGGCAGTGCCACAAGTAAGTGGTACTATCATTACTATCTTATAATTTTTGGCATGAAAATGTGTATCACTACGATCGAGATTCAGTAAACCATTCCTTTAGGTGCAAGACCATTGAAGGTATTATTCAAATAAATAGAGTAACCATTATTCTCCTTAAATGAATAACCGTATTGCGATAGACATAATCCAATCATGTCTATGCTCAACGCAAACACCAAATGACAATTATTCAGGTTTAATACTAATCTTGATGGTAGAGGGAGCGTGCGATGTTTGATCACATCAAACTTGGAAACACTTCCAACACATATCGTCAGCTCACCTTTAGCTAGTCTCCGTTTATTCCGTAGCTCTTTTATTTCGAGTTACTAACACTTAGCAACCGAACCGGTATCTAATACCCTGGTGCTACTAGGAGTACTAGTAAAGTACACATTAACATAATGTATATCCAATATACTTCTATCAACCTTGCCAGCCTTCTCATCTACCAAGTATCTAGGGTAATTCCGCTCTAGTGACTATTCCCCTTATCACAGAAGCACTTAGTCTCGGGTTTGGGTTCAACCTTGGGTTTCTTCACTGGAGCAGCAGCTGATTTGCCGTTTCATGAAGTATCCCTTCTTGCCCTTGCCCTTCTTGAAACTAGTGGTTTCACCAACCATCAACAATTGATGCTCCTTCTTGATTTCTACTTTCGCGGTGTCAAACATCGTGAATACCTCAAGGATCATCATATCTATCCCTGATATGTTATAGTTCATCACGAAGCTCTAGCAGCTTGGTGGCAATGACTTTGGAGAAACATCACTATCTCATCTGGAAGATCAACTCCCACTCGATTCAAGTGATTGTTCCACTCAGACAATCTGATCACAAGCTCAACGATTGAGTTTTTCTCCCTTAGTTTGCAGGCTAAGAAAATCGTCGGAGGTCTCATAACTCTTGACGTGGGCACGAGCCTGAATTCCTAATTTCAGCCCTCGAAACATCTCATATGTTCCGCAACGTTTCGAAAACGTCTTTGGTGCCTCTACTCTAAACCATTAAACTGAACTAGCATGTAGTTATCAAAACGTGTATGTCCGATGTTCGCAACATCCACAAACAATGTTTGGGGTTCAGCACACTAAGCGGTGCATTAAGGACATAAGCTTTCTACTGTCCGCATAATCGCTACTATCAACTTTCAACTATATTTTCTCTAGGAACATATCTAAACAGTGGAACTAAAGCGCGAGCTTACGACATATTTTGCAAAAGGTATTTTGACTATGTTCAGGATAATTAAGTTCATCTTATGAACTCCCACTCAGATAGACATCCCTCTAGTCATCTAAGTGATTACATGATCCGAGTCAACTAGGCCGTGTCCGATCATCACGTGAGACGGACTAGTCATCATCGGTGAACATCTTCATGTTGATCGTATCTACTATACGACTCATGCTCGACCTTTCGGTCTCTGTGTTCCGAGGCCATGTCTGTACATGCTAGGCTCGTCAAGTTAACCCTAAGTGTTTCACGTGTGTAAATCTGTCTTACACCCGTTGTATGTGAACGTAAGAATCCATCACACCCGATCATCACGTGGTGCTTAGAAGCGACGAACTTTAGCAACGGTGCACAGTTAGGGGAGAACACTTCTTGAAATTGTTGTAAGGGATCATCTTATTTACTACCGTTGTTCTAAGTAAACAAGATGCATAAACATAATAAACATCACATGCAATTATATAGTAGTGATATGATATGGCCAATATCATATAGCTCCACTGATCTCCATCTTCGGGGCTCCATGATCATCATCGTCACCGGCATGACACCATGATCTCCATCATCATGATCTCCATCATCGTGTCTTCATGAAGTTGTCTCGCCAACTATTACTTCTACTACTATGGCTACCGGTTAGCAATAAAGTAAAGTAATTACATGGCGTTGTTCAATGACACACAGGTCATACAATAAATAAAGACAACTCCTATGGCTCCTGCCGGTTGTCATACTCATCGACATGCAAGTCGTGATTCCTATTACAAGAACATGATCAATCTCATACATCACATATCATTCATCACATTCTTCTTGGCCATATCACATCACATAGCATACCCTGCAAAAACAAGTTAGACGTCCTCTAATTGTTGTTTGCATGTTTTACGTGGCTGCTATGGGTTTCTAGCAAGAACGTTTCTTACCTACGCAAAAACCACAACGTGATATGTCAATTGCTATTTACCCTTCATAAGGACCCTTTTCATCGAATCCGTTCCGACTAAAGTGGGAGAGACTGGCACCCGCTAGCCACCTTATGCACCAAGTGCATGTCAGTCGGTGGAACCTGTCTCACGTAAGTGTACGTGTAAGGTCGGTCCGGGCCGCTTCATCCCACAATACCGTCGAAACAAGATTGGACTAGTAACGGTAAGCATATTGAACAAGATCAACGCCCACAACTACTTTGTGTTCTACTCGTGCAAAGAATCTACTCAATAGACCTAGCTCATGATGCCACTGTTGGGGAACGTAGCAGAAATTCAAAATTTTCCTACGTGTCACCAAGATCTATCTATGGAGAAACCAGCAACGAGGGGAAGGAGAGTGCATCTACATACCCTTGTAGATCGCTAAGCGGAAGCATTCAAGAGAACGGGGTTGAAGGAGTCGTACTCGTCGTGATCCAAATCACCGGAGATCCGAGTGCCGAACGGACGGCACCTCCGCGTTCAACACACGTACAGCCCGGTGACGTCTCCCATGCCTTGATCCAGCAAGGAGAGAGGGAGAGGTTGAGGAAGACTCCATCCAGCAGCAGCACAACGACGTGGTGGTGGTGGAGGAGCGTGGCAATCCTGCAAGGCTTCGCCAAGCACCTGCGGGAGAGGAGGAGGTGTCACGGGAGGGAGGGAGGCGCCAGGGCTTCAGGTGTGGCTGCCCTCCCTCTCCTCCACTATATATAGGGTCAAGGGAGAGGGGGGAGGCGCAGCCTTGCCCCTTCCTCCAAGGAAGGGGTGCGGCCAAGGGAGGGGAGGAGTCCATCCTCCCCAAGGCACCTCGGAGGTGCCTTCTCCTTTTAGGATTCTCCCCTCCCCAAGTCTCCTTGGCGCATGGGCCTCTTGGGGCTGGTGCCCTTGGCCCATATTGGCCAAGGCGCACCCCTACAGCCCATGTGGCCCCCCGGGGCAGGTGGACCCCCCCGGTGGACCCCCGGACCCCTTTCGGCACTCCCGGTACAATACCGATAAAGTGCGAAACTTTTCCGGCGACCAAAATAAGACTTCCCATATATAAATCTTTACCTCCGGACCATTACGGAACTCCTCGTGACGTCTGGGATCTCATCCGGGACTCCAAACAACATTCGGTAACCACATACAAACTTCCTTTATAACCCTAGCGTCATCGAACCTTAAGTGTGTAGACCCTACGGGTTCGGGAGACATGTAGTCATGACCGAGACGTTCTCCGATCAATAACCAACAGCTGGATCTGGACACCCATGTTGGCTCCCACATGTTCCACGATGATCTCATCGGATGAACCACGATGTCAAGGACTCAATCGATCCCGTATACAATTCCCTTTGTCTAGCGGTATTATACTTGCCCGAGATTCGATCGTCGGTATACCGGTACCTTGCTCAATCTCGTTACCGGCAAGTCTCTTTAATCGTTCCGTAACACATCATCCCGTGATCAACCCCTTGGTCACATTGTGCACACTATGATGATGTCCTATCGAGTGGGCCCAGAGATACCTCTCCGTTTACACGGAGTGACAAATCCTAGTCTCGATTCGTGCCAACCCAACAGACACTTTCGGAGATACCTGTAGTGCACCTTTATAGCCACCCAGTTACATTGTGACGTTTGGTACACCCAAAGCATTCCTACGGTATCCGGGAGTTGCACAATCTCATGGTCTAAGGAAAAGATACTTGACATTAGAAAAGCTTCAGCATACGAACTACACGATCTCTATGCTAGGCTTAGGATTGGGTCTTGTCCATCACATCATTCTCCTAATGATGCGATCCCGTTATCAATGACATCCAATGTCCATGGTCAGGAAACCGTAACCATCTATTGATCAACGAGCTAGTCAACTAGAGGCTTACTAGGGACATGGTGTTGTCTATGTATCCACACATGTATCTGAGTTTCCTATCAATACAATTACAGCATGGATAATAAACGATTATCATGAACAAAGAAATATAATAATATCTTATTTATTATTGCCTCTAGGGCATATTTCCAACACACTGTGTATGTGGTTTGAGCCCTTAACGATTCATGCAATTCCATTCTTCATGCTAGCTTGAGCCCTTAACTAATATTTTGTTCCTCTCTTTTAGGGGCGACACAACAAGAAGGAGGTGCCACAGTTGTACGACCTCTATGCCATGGCACATACTGCCCCGTACAAGAAGGCCACGACATTCTTGGAGGATGACCTTGATCATCCAGAGAGCTTCACCAACATCTCCTCCCACGACAAGCTCGTGAGGTACAGAGACTTTGGGAAGGCCATGAAAGGGGAGAACTTCAACCCGAGCCAGAGTCCTTTTGATCCTAAGCTCGTGATGCTATCTGGTGAAGGGAGGAAACATGGCTCGGTAGCCATTGGGGATGGACTGATACGTTGTCCTAGAAGTCTCCAGGAGATCAAGAAGCGCCAGACGAGGTCTCTTCCTGAGATGAAGCCTCGACAACAGCAAATGGAGCTTGCCATCAAGGCTAGGGCCCAGGAGCTTCTAGCGGAGGCAAACCGGCAGGCGGCGCAGAGGGAGAGGGAGTTGGAGGAGAGGACGGCTAGTATGTTGGAAGCGGAGAGGAACCGGAATGACGTGCGTCACTGGGCCTTATACGAGCTCCTCGTGGTAAGTTTCTCCTGCATATTAGCCAAATCATGCACGTAATGTTCGTTTAATTACTAACTAATATGACTGACCCATGAATACAAAATGTGAGTCCGCGTGTGAGAAAAACGGTTAGACCCTTCCGCCGATGCCCCAGATTGCTATAGCGGACACGGTGAGTTTCATTGTATGGTCATTAGTTACTAGTATTCACATTTCAGTTGCATCATGGTAACTAGACATTGCAAATGATCTTTGATGCAACATGCCTCCCGACAAGCATCGACCGATCCTTCTCCGTCTCACACTAGCGCAACCCCGACCAGTCCTTCTCTGTCTGGCACTAGCGCAAACCTGACCGTTTCTTCACCCCCATGATGATGGTAAGTTTTCCCAAGTGTTTTGCTTAACAAATGCATACTTAGCTTAAGAAATGACCTTACTTAGCTCCAAAATGAGATCTTCTACCTAGGATAGCTATAAAATGACCTATACTTAGCATTTTTTCCTCCAAAATGACATGATATGCTTAGTAGCTAGAAAATGGCATAACTACCTAGGATAGCTCAATAATGATCTATTGCTAGCTTAGCTAGTTCATTTATGACATAATTAGCTTACTTAGGTAAAAATGGCATAACTACCTCTCTCTCTCTCTCTCCTAAACCTGACATGGGGACCCTACTCGTCAGTCTCTCTTCCCCTCTGAATCATTTTCTAGTGGAGGCACCCTAGCAAAATACGCCTTCGACGCGACCCTCCTTGGAATTTTTGTTAATTCAATTTAAAACTATATTTTGACCCAAACTTAGACTAGCTATAATTTCTAAACCAAAAGTCCAAATGAGTTGAAACTTTTTGCTATAGTTTTGTCATGAGCTAAAATTTCTGTTGGTGTAATTTGAGATTTTCCCTTGCTGTCTAGAATTTATGGTATTCGAAAAGGCTTTATGCGACATTTTCTTTTTGTTATTAAACTTATTTTTAGAAGAAATTAATTGTGTGGTAGAAGATCAGGAGTATCTTGACACTCCTCTGAACTAAAGCGGTTATGTATGTACCAAGGTGTTATGTGTTGCCAAAAGGCTTGATCTCTGGGCTGGCAATGCAAGCTAAACCGGTTACTCCGAGCCAGGGTGACACACTTTCAAATGTTCCCAATGAAGGCTCCATGCTCTGATGGGTTCCTTGCCCATTTTTATCAACATCATTGGGATATTTGTGGTAAAGAAGTAATAGAGGCGGTTCTGAGAATTGTGAGAGGGGAAGATAGTCCTGAATGCATTAATAATAAAATTCTGGTTTTGATTCTAGAGGTAACAAACCCAACCCTCTTAACACAATTTAGGCCTATCAGTTGTGCAATGTTTTATACAATATAGCTTCCAAGCTTATTGCAAATAGATTGAAGCAAATCTTACCTGTAGCATATCTAAGGAGCAACCAACATTTGTCCTTGGAAGAATGATCACGGATAATATTATAAGTGCATACGAGTGCTTACATTTCATGAGATGCAGTGAGGGAAAAAGGTAGTAGCTACTATGCTTTGAAGCTCGATATGAGGAAGGCATATGATAGGTTGGGGTGGGACTATTCTAAAGCCATGATGTGGAAATTGGGATTTTCTCCTACATGGGTACAAATAGTTATGGGCATGGTTCAGACAGTATCTTTCTCGGTTCTTTTTAATCGCGAGAGACTTGATCAATTACAACACAACAGAGGTATCCGACAGGGAGATCTAATATCCCCATATCTTTTCTTAATTGCAGCAGAGGGCCTTTAATGCCTCCTGAAATCCAGTTCTTCGTCATCACGCTTAAGTGGCACCAACAACTTCGACTGTGAACCATCTACTTTTCGCAGATGACAACCTGTTGCCTTTTAAGCCAAGTCATGATGGGGAAGTTGAAGTATCAAGCTTGCTGGAGAATTATTGGTTGGCATTCAGACGAAGAATAAATCATGACAAGTCCTTTATATTTTTCAATAGAGGATGCACTTAGGCTCTCAAGGAAGATGTCAAGAATACTTTGAACATCTAAAATGATCCACTCAATGGTAGGAAATTGTGTATGCTAACTTATGTGGGGAAGTCCAAGAACAGGACTTTCAAATACTTACGTGACAGAGTTGGGGAAAAGCTGAGAGGATAGATGGCACTCTTGTCAACTTCAGGTAAAGAGGTTCTGATTAAGTCTGTGGCATAGGCAATTCCGGCATATTCCATGGCCTGCTTCCGTTTCCGCAATGACGTTGCGCGAGTGTCACGACTTTAATCAGACAATTTTGGTAGGGAAGTAAACAGGGGAGAAGGTAGCCATGCCGGGTCTCATGGGATGTTATGATAAGACCAAGTATTTTGGATGCCTCGGTTCCCTACTTGCCAGGCAAGCCTGGCGCTTGCTAGACAATCCCGGTTCTCCAAGTTCCATTAATCTTAAAAGTTGTAAACTATCCAAATAACTCTCTTTCTGATGCAACCTTGGGACCACATCCATCACATATATCACCGGCTATTTTGCATGGGAAAGACATAATGACTTAGGGTTTCATAAGGAGAATAGGAGACGGAGAATCCCCTGATATTTGGAACGACAACTCGATAACTAGAGAGCATATAAAGAGGCCGAGAACTTCACAAATACCACAGCCGCCGACAATCGTCGCTGAACACATTGATCACACTGTCTCATCAAGGGATGAACAACTTATTCAATCGATACTAATTCCCACTGATGCCGAGACTATATTGCAGATCCCACTTTGCACGAGACAAATATCTGGTTTATGGGCTTGGAGTGAGGATAGAAGGGGCATGTTCACTGGGCATTCCGCTTACAAGATGATACAGTGAACCAAGATCAGTAGAGAATCATGGCTGTATGAGCAGGGTGGCCGATCAAACTCAGAGGCTGATTGTCAAGGATGGACTGACTTATGGCATATAAAATTCCCCTCAAAAATCAAGGTGTTCATGTAGAGATTAGCACAATACTCACAGTGTCCTTCTTCATCATAGAAACAAGTTGATGACGAGTGCTTGTTGTTTGTGCGGGTCTAACGATATGTGCAGGCACGCCCTGCTGAATTGCTTGGTTTCAAGGAGCACGTGGGCACTATCATACGAGCAAATTGTCGAGCTATTGAGTATGAATGTAAATGATGACGCCAAACAGTGGCTATTCACCACACATGAGGTGTTATCGCATGAGAAGGATTTTATCATGTTTACGATCACTTTTGTGGACGATATGGGGAGGTCGACACAAAGCTATACATGAGGAGATATATAAAAGCCCTTTCACTTTCCATGCTTTTGTGCAGAGTTACTTAACTGAGCTGAGAGCTACCCAAAGCACTCAAAGTCCAGTTCCAGGGGCATCCGTGATTAGGCCAAGTCAATGTATCGCTCCTCGGAATAAGATGGTGAAGGTCAATGTGTATGCGGCCGTTGGACCAGGCGGCACTCGAGGCGCAATGAGAGCTATATGCAGAGATCAAGCATGTAATTTTCTGGGTGTGTCGGCCATTGTGTTCCCACATATATCAGATCTTGTTACTGTCGAATCTTCAGCAATCAGGGTGGCACTTGCACTTGCTGATAATCTCTATGAGAGGAATATTTAGGTGGCTTCGGATTGCAAGGTGGCATTGCAGATATACATTAGAAGAGCTCAACTATCTACAGAGCAATCATAACTAAGATCATAGATCGGAAGGCTACTTTTACTAATTGTACATTAGCCATGAATTTAGGATCTAGAATGTTGAAGCTCACAAACTCGTGAAGCATGCTTTATCCCTAGGGGTTGACCGCCATGTTTGGTTAGGTAACCCCATAGCTAAAGTTTTCTCGCCTTGCTTCAAAACTACTGGGCGTGCGCTGCGGTTTTGACCTAACGGCCTCCGTTTGCTAGAATTAATTCGAATAGTTGAGAAGAAAGTGACGAACGGATGCGTAATGCGTGGGAATCTGCCAAATAGTTCGGGCCGAATCCTGAAGAAAGTTCAAAGCGCTGTCTGATGAGCCTACGTAGTATTAGTTAGTTGGTCAGGTAAAGGATGGCAAGCCAATGATGCTTAGCTGGTGTTTTTGAATGATTAGCCACACTGGGACTGAGACCTGGCCTAGACTCCCATGGGCGGCAGCAGAGGGGAATCTTGGACAATGGGCGAGAGCCCGATCCAGCAATATCGCGTGAGTGAAGAAGGTCAATGCTCTTTGTAAAGCTCTTACGGTGAGTGCGCGATCATGACATATCTCGAGGAACTGGGTAAGTACTCTTTGGAATGACCGGGTATAAAGGGCATGTAGGCGGTTAAAAGTGAAACTGTGTAAATCATACAAAGTGGCGGAATGCTCTCGAAACCAATTCACTTAAGTGAGACAGAGGAGAGTGGATGGTCTTCTATTCGTCCCAATAAACATTGTGAGGGACCAAAGTTTTTTTTTTGAAAGGAAAAGAGACTAAAGTTGAAACAGACGCTCACTTCCATGAACACGTGGACACACAACCGGTGGTTCCATGCATGCATGCATGATGCATCGCACGCAGTACGCACGCGGGCCGTTTCCAAGCTAGCTAATGACGCAGTACAGCTAGTAGAGCACTCGCTGCCAAACGCCTACGTCAGAGACCCTCGTGAGCCCAGCTATACAACCTCCTCTCCGCCTCCCGTCCTCGTGCACTCCGCAGCCGAATTCCCCCGTCTCCACAGCTCAGTCCTCCGGACCGCCGGACCTATCCTCGCCTTGCCATGGCAGCCGCAGCACTGAGGGCGCAGCTGAACGCGCATATCGCCGGCATGTACACCAAGGTGAGGCCCTTCCCTTCCCCTCCCTTCTAGTCGTGTGGTTGTTGATTTTGGCCTGACTTGGCATGGTCGACGTCCATCCAGGGTGTGGTGGACGAGGACACGTTCGAGGAGCTGCGGGAGGAGGGCACCGCCGCCGAGGTCTCCCGCCTCTTCATCAATGACGCCCACGAGGTCATCGACGATATCGACACCCTGATGTCCGTACCGCCACCCTCTATCTCTCCCTCTACTCTCGGTCTCTGGTACTGACTCAACTTGTCTGCTCTGGAAATCGCAGGGAGCAGCCGGAAGTGGACTTTGACGAGGTGGAAGCTCTGACGCAGCAGCTAATGCGGTGCACCTCTAGGTGATGACCATCATAAACCCTTTCTCTGTCTTCTACCCGCTTATTTTTATCTCTGTGTTTGTTTGCCTGCTGCGTCAATGTCATGCGATTCAGATCTGTTTATTGTACTGGGCAAAGGATACTTATATGTCAGTTGCGCTGCCCCATAGGCGTAATTAGAAGAGTCGAGTTTAGTTGCGTTCAGTGTAACGGAGTTACCGGTATCCCGATGAATATCAATGTTATGATGAGGATAAACTGTTGTAGTTTGTCGAATATTCCTGGTATTAATGATCTGCTATTCTGTGTATCAGTAATAGTGGTTCTTCCTGGTATTAATGATCTGCTATTCTATGTATCACTAATGGTGTTTTTTCTAGCTTGCCCACGGCATTGATGTCGTGCAATTTAGATCTGTTTATTGTACTGGGCAAAGGATTCTATTTGTCACAAAAAAGAATGTCGCTTGCACTGTCATGTAGCCATAATTTGAAGAATCGAGTTTAGTTGTGTTTCCTGTAGCCGAGTTACCGGTATCCCAGTTAACGTCAGCAGCATGATGAGTATAAAGTTGTCGTTTTTGTGAACATTTTGGGTATCAATGATATACAGCTATGCGTATCACTAACGGTGAGTTTTCTTGTTTGTCCACGACATCGATGTTGTTTTTATTCGGGTGTGTCGGTATAGGGTGTGTACCTCATGGGGCATGACCGCTTAAGGTTCGTGTTGTTTGCGGCCGCCATTGTATTAGCCATAGATAGAAGAGCTGGGTTTAGTTATATATCTCATGTAATGGAATTGTTGGTACTCTTGCCAATGGCAATGGTATAGCTTGGTGAGGGCAACTTTTGTCATTTTCCGAATGTTTCTTCTACAATTGAATCTTCTGTTTAGGCAATGTCATTATTCTAGGTCGACAATGAACAAAGTATGGCTTGTATTAATGATCTGCAGTTCTACATAACGCTAATGGTCATTTTTTTTATTTCTCCACCTGAATGTTGTTGTTTCTATTCAGATGTGTCAGACGGCAGGTGTGTACGTCATGGGCATTATTTGGCTGTTGTATAGCCAAAATTAGAAGACGTGAATTTAGTTGTGTTTTCTGTAGCAGAATTTTTGGTATTCATGACAATGTTATGGTCCGGCAAGAAAGACATTGTCATTTTGTAAATATTTCTGGTACTACTGGTCTGCTATTTTACGTCACACCACTGGTGATTTTTCAGGTTCATCAAATAATATGTCGAGTTGACAATCATGATACGAAATGTCTCCTTGAGGATTTTATTGAGTTGACGTCTCAGTTTCTATTAAGTTCTTAATTTCCTGATCCGCAATTTTTTTGCATGTTTCAGTGTTGGTGCAGAGCAAGTGAACCTCGCCTGCATGCACTTCGGCAATTTCTATGCCATAAAATATAAAGAAGGGTCAGAACTCAATAGCTTATTACATATGTTACACAATAATTATTGGCAGCATTATTTTCCAATGTCTCTATTTAAACCTGCCAGCTCATGTTGTCTTTTAGGTCGTTATTTACAGCTCATACCAATCTAACATTATTAAGACGTAACCATGCTTTGCTTTTTCACTTCATCTGCATTCACATTGTTGATATTACTCGGGTCATTATCTGAATATTCTAATCTTTGATGATTCTTTTGTAATTTATTTGCTCTAGACTTCTGTTTACAGCACAACTAAATTCTTATATAGCTAGAGATTTTTCTTTTTTGAAATATGGGGCATTTCATCTCAGTTCTGTTAACCTCTTCAGAATTTGACCGTGTGATATTTTTTGCATTATTTCAGGTGCCTCGTGTCCTTGGCTCTTGTTAGGAATGAGTTCTTTATTGTGCGACATGAGTTGGAGGTCATGATCGAGGTAGCACCTTATGTGCCTAATGTTGGATTTGATACCAACTTCTCACTAGTTTCATAACCCACTGTTTTTTCATATTAAGATAGAGAAAAGGGAACAATCTTAAATCGTTAATCTTATTCTTTTGATGTTTGGTTTTGGAGCACTTAGTTGGAGGTACTGGAAAGTCTCATTTTGCCGTTGAATGATTATCCTGTAATTTTGTCATCACGTTTGGTAGATGTACATGGTAGCTCTAAAAAAGTGGCAGAACTTCTTGTTTCCCAGCTTAAATTAAGCTTCGCGAAATGCAAAAATAAGAAACTTTCCATGTGACTTGAGCACCATTATGTGCCATAGACTTACCTTAATCATTTTTCGGAAGGTACTTGTCTTACTAACTGACCTATTATTCATCTTTTGATGCAGCTCGAAGAGCAGATTGCGGCATGTGGTCCTAACTCCTAAGTAGCGGCAAGTGAAGGGGGAAGAGCATGGCCCCATGCAATCCTTGCATTGTGGTGTCCATGTGTCTCTGATGATGTGGCACTTTTTCGAAGCTTGTCTGGCACTAGGCGGTGTGTGTGTGTAAAACTTAAATGAATATTCTCGCGTCGGAACTTTGGGCTCGTAATCCTGTGAACTAAAATTGTTGTCCTGTGTTGGTGTCTGTTTCTCTAGTGCATATTCATTTTTCTAAGAGGAATCAAGTCCATATTCTAGTGTGTCGTGGATGTGTTGCTGCCCCGCCTACAGGCTGTGTGTAGAACCTATACCTGGTTGGTTGGTCCTCTATTGACTATGTTTTGCTGTATGTTGTGTTCGTTTTTCTCTATAAGCATGTCTTGTTGTTGGTTGTTGTACCGAGAGTGTAGCAAATCGCCATATTTCGACATGTTAAGCATGTCTTTTCGGTCTGAAATATTAAGCATGACCCTCTTATAAGAGTACCGCGGCACCACGAGGAGTAGCCGGAGGAGGGGCAAAACAGATGGGATAGTCTGCGGGGCCACATCCAGGGACCACAAAGCCGTCGATTCATGGGGCGGCGTGAAGAGCATCTCTGGCTTAGGTATGTTTGCGTTGGTACAAAAAGTCTGGGCTAATTAAATCGCCAATTATAGCTCCAACAATGATTGATGGAACAACATACTACTCCTAGGCCACAATTTATTTAGACTACCCTGAATCACGAACAATGCATTGCGATTGTTGTTACTGCTCCTGGCAGTGGTGGTTCAGACCTGGTAGATCCCGGGGACAGGTTGTTTGATTGGAGTCACATCGGATTATCTCTATCAAGCGCAATAGTAGCAATACCTGGGCATAGCTGTAGTATGTAAAATGCTTGTAGAATTTGGAATCAAAAGGTATCATCATCATTGAGTGGCCTCTGAACATAGTTTAGTTATTGTTACCCTTTTCACTAAAGTTAAATACATGGTTTTCTGTGAGAACTCAATTTTTGCACTTCTAGATTATCTACCTTTTTGGGCCAGTTACTGTTATACATAAAATTCTGGCCAGGTAGAGATCATTTTCATGATATATGAGTTTTCACTCTGTCTTCCTACTCATTGGTGAAACGTGTCATTGGGTGACCTTATTTAGGGAAGCATAAAAGAATTGTTTTTTTCTCTGTATTATTGCATCTTATCGTAGCATTTGTTCCTCTGTAAATAAATATAAGATGTTATATTTGTTTACAGTGGGAGTAGAACATTTTTTTACAATATCTTTTATCAGCCATATTGCAAGTGTCATGCTTCCATAATTAAAGTTGAATATTTCATCTTAGTCCGCCTAATTTGCAATGGTTGTTTTACACTTACCACAGGAAAGATGTTTTCTTTTAATCATATTGTCTTTAGCTGGTCCTCATCTCATATCACATCGCAGTTGTCCCTCCTACATTTGTTCATCACAGATACTACAATAGCACAACGGTGGCGGGTACAGGCGCAGTGTGTCGATCTGTGGGCACACCGGCTCGAGGACGAGCAGGGGCTTGAGAGTTGGGGCCGGCAGCCCAGCAGTGAACAGGGATGGCGGTGTTTGGAAGTGGGCTGCGGTGGGTAGGGAACAAGATGTCCCGTCGCCGTCCGCTTCGTTTAGCTCAACATGATGGCCGTTCATCTGAAAACAAGGTTGGGAAGACAAAATTATCTGAGGGCGATCCAGATTAGCATGGATGCTTCTGCGATTTGATTTTTGTAGATGAAATAAATTTTGTATATTTTGTATACCAATCTTCTATTTGTAGTTTGTAAATAACATGAATCCAGTTCTTAGGAATAAAGAAGTGCCACCACAGTGGAGAAAGACAGTTCACTCACTAATGTGGTGATGTCAAACATTTGAACTGCATATGGAGGATCTTCCATCGCAAATAGCAATGTTTTATAGGGACTTACTTTAATCGGTCATGAAAATATCTGCAGTTCTGATCTAGAATTGGCATAACTGAATGTCCAAAACCAGATAAATGCATTGCTTGAAGATTTAATAACAAACACAATGGCGTATCAGTTGCATATGGCCAACAATGGACATCATATTTTTGTTTCGTGGTAATGGATGATATTCAACTGTATGTTATTCCCTCCATCCCAAAATTCTTGTCTTAGATTAGTCTAGATACAGATGTATCTAATACTAAAATGTGACTTGATACATCCATATTTAGACAAATATAAGACAAGAATTTTAGGACGGAGGAAGTACAGCGTGGCAATGATATAGGAGACAACGGATTTGCCTTCTTGTCTGGGAGCCAACACACCTCGTTCCCATGATGGCGGTGGCAGATTGGCACGAACACGTGTGGTGGGATCATGGCAAAGAGCAGGCCAGACGACTCCTCGTTAACGATTCGTGGGGAAGTACTGTCTGAAGGAGAGAGGGCGCCATGGCGAAGATGAGGTGGGTGTCATTCGGTTATAAAGGAGGGCTTTAGCGACAAATGTCCCAATACAGCGGGAAACTGAGCGAGAAGGGGTGGGTCCTGCAGGAAAAAACGAAGGGTGCACTGTGGGCCAGGATTTTTGTATCCGGACCGCGTATGAACATAATATGGCGGATAGTTTGGACAATCATATTTCTCCTTCACATATGGGTTGGATTTGGGGGAGGCCGGATTATCACGGTTGAATTTTGGAGAGTCCGTTGGGCGCCTGTTAGATATCCGAATACGCCCGGACGTATGATGAAGAAATAAGGTTCGACCTTAAAGACGGTCTTAATTATTTATTTATGTGCATTCTATCCCGTAGCAACGCTTAGGCATTCACTAGTAAAAGAAGTTTTACAGTGTAAAAGAAAGCTAGCAGACTGAGTTGTTCGTTCTGCAATGCACGGACTGGCCCATTTTGGGAGCGGCATCGGTGTGCAGAGCCCATACCCCAATCTTGTTTGGACGGCCGTCTCGAGTCGACCAGTAACCGACGCTCGCTTCCGTAGACACACACACAACCGGTGGCTCCATGCATGCATGCATCGCACGCAGTACAGCTAATACAGCACTCGCTGCCAGCCAAACGCCTACGTGAGAGACCCTCATGAGCCCAGCTATACAAACCTCCGCTCCTCCTCCCGTCCTCGTTCACTCCGCATCCGCAGCCGAATTCCCCCCGTCTCCACCGCTCAGCCCCCCGGACTGCCGGACCTCGCCTCGCCTTGCCATGGCAGCCGCAGCACTGAGAGCCCGGCTCAACGCCCACATCTCCAGAATGTATGCCCAGGTGAGCCCACTCCCCTCCTCCCCAGTCGTGTGGTTCTGGGTTTTGGCTTGGCTGGCCTCCGGCTGACTTGGCCCTTGCCTTTGCCTTGGCGTGCGTGGTCGCTGACTCGCTGTCGATCCAGGGCGTGGTGGAGGAGGAGACCTTCGAGCAACTGCGGGAGGACGGCACCGCCAGCGAGGTCGCCCGCCTCTTCATCAACGACGCCTACGAGATCCTCCACGACATCGACATCCGGATGTCCGCCCTCATGCCCACTATCTCTCCCTCTACTCTCTGTCGGTACTGACTCACCTTGTTTGCTCTTGAATTTGCAGGGAGGAGCCGGAAGTGGACATTGACGAGGTGGAAGCCCTGACGCAACAGCTCATGGAGTGCGCCTCCAGGTGATCGATGACCAGCAACAATACATTAATTCTCTTCCACCAGCTTATTTTTCACTGTATAATTAATGCGTGTTGGCCCGTGATTCAGATCTATTTGTACTGGGCAATAATGGATTCTATTCGTAAAAGAAAATCGTCGCTTGAACTGTGGTGTAGCCATAGTTAATCAGAAGAATCGAGTTTAGTCAAGTTTCCTGTTACAGAGTATCGGTATCCCGATAAATCTTAATTTTATGGTGATGATAAAGTGTTGTCGTTTTGCGAATATGTCTGGTATTAATCATCTTCTATCCTGTGCATCACTAATAGTGGTTTTTCTTGTTTGTCCACGACACCGATGTTGTTTTTATTCGGGTGTGTCGGCACAGGGTGTGCACCTCATGGGGCACGACCGCACGGGGTTCGTGTTGTTTGCGGCGGACGTCGTATAGCCATAGATAGAAGAGTTGAGTTTAATCGTATATCTCATGTACCGGAATCGTTGGTACTCCTGCCGATCGCAATGGTATAGCTTGGCGTGGGGAGCTTTTGTCGCGCAGTGCTATTATTCTAGGTCGACCATGTAAAAAATTGTCGTTTTATAAGCATGGCTGGTATTAATGATCTGCTATTCTACGTATACCCAATGGCCATTTTTTCTGTTTCGTCATTGGAACAATGTTGTTTCAATTCAGGTGTGTCAGCAGCAGGGTGTTGTGTATATATCTCATGGGCGTCATTTGAATGTCGTGTATCCAAAATTAGAAGACCTGAATTTGGTTGTGTTTCATGTAACGGAATTGTCGGTATTCATGACAATGTCATGGTCAGGCAAGAAATACTTTTTCGTCTTGTGTACATGCTGGTAGTACTGCTACTACATATAACGACAATGGTGTTTTTCTGGTTCATCAAACAGTTTATTGAGTTGACAATCGTGATAGGAAATGGTTCCTTGCGAATATTATTAATTATGATGTCCCAAATATGCTTATGTGTATCAACATGCCTCACTGTTTAATAAGTTTCTAATTTTCTGATCAGCGTGTGTTCTGCATGTTTCAGTGTTGGTGCACAGCAAGTGAAACTCGCCTGCATGCATTTCGGCGATTTCTATGCAATAAAATGCAAACAAGGGTCAGAAATCGATTTATTTTTAGATATGTTCCCCAATAATTATTTCTTAGCAATATTTTACAATTTCTCAATGTAAAGTCACTGTATTCAGCTCATACCAATCTAACATCATATATAAGTAACCTGCTTTGCTTTCTCGCTTCATCTGCAATCATGTTGATATTACTCGGTTCATTATCTGAATATGCTATTTTTTTATGATTCTCTTGTAATTTGTTGGCCCTTGTCTTCTGTTTATAACACAACTAAATTTCAATATGGCCAGTGTCTTTCTTAAATTGAGGGTTAGAATTTCAGAACCATTTCAAGTCAGTTCTGTTAACTTCTCTAGAATTTGACTGTGTGATTTTTTGCATTATTTCAGGTGCCTTGTGTCATTGGATCTTGTTAGGAATTTGTACTGTATTGTGCGCAATGATGTGGAGATCATGATGCAGGTAGGACCTTATGTGCCTAATGTTGTATTTTGATACCAACTTCTCTAGTTTCATAATCAATAGATTGGTCATGTATAGTTTAAGATTGAGAAAAAACAACAACCTTAAATACATAATCTTATTCTATCGATGTTTGGTTTTGGAGTACTTTGTTTGAGGTCTCTGAAAGTTTCATCTAGCCGTTGAGTGTTTAGGTCGTAATTCTGTCACCACATTTGGTAGATATGTGTGGCAGCTCTTAAAAAGCAGTAGAACTTCTTTGTTTCCCCGCTTAAAATCTTTGGCAAATACCAAATAAGAAACCGACCAGTTTGTAACATGGCTGATTAGTGAAATGATGGGACTTGAGCACCATTAATTGCAATAGACTTGTCACAATCATATTTGGGAAGGTACATATGTTAATCATTGGCCTATTATTCATCTTTTGACGCAGCTGGAGGATATGATCGCGGCCTGTGGTCCTAAGTAATGACAAGTGAAGGGGAAAGATCGTGATCCCATGTGATCCCTTACATTATGGTGCGTATGTGTCTCTGAAGATGTGGCGGTGTTCAAAGGGTGTCTGGCATTAGAGGGCGTGAAACCAGACGAGGATTTTCGCGGCGGAACTTTGGTCTCATAGCCCTGTAAACGAAACTTGTTGTCCTTTGTCGATGTTTCTTCGTGAAGTCTATATACTTATGTGTCGTGGATGTGCTGCTGACCTGCCCACGGGCTGTGTGTAAACCCCATCCTGGTTGGTTGGTTGCCAGTGACTTTCTTTTGTTGTATGTTGCGTTGGCTTCTCTCTCTAAGCAAGTCGTGTTGTTGGCTAGTGTACCAAGAGTGCTGCAAATCTCCATACTTGGATATTTTAAGCATCTCTTTTCGGTCTGTAATCTTCAGCGTGAATTGCTTATAAGAGTATCGTGGGCGCAACATGAGGAGGGGCAAAGTAGAGGTGATAGTTTTGCCGGGCTACATGCAGGCATCACGAAGCCGGCGATCCGTGGGTTGGCACAAAACCAGATTCCTGTACTGAAACTTATATCGATCAGAAGTGAAAAACACAGAAGAACTACAAACTGAATTTTCTTAAACTCTTATAAAATGAAGTATATAGCGGACTATTTCAAATAGTCAGCTCTCCACTTCTGGAAGTTTTTATTCTACATAAGTATAGTAAAGTATTGTTTAAGAAAAGAAATACTCAGCTGAAGGAAAGACTATGACAGTAGAGACGGCTCTACAGACATCAGCTTCCAAATACCACTTGGCATTGGAAGGGAAATAAGGCACTTTTGAAGAGCCCTGCAGAACTTTCATAAATGATAACCCCTTAGTTACAATTAAATTACAAGCATCACAATAAGAAAACCACGAAGAAAATACAAAGTGTGATTTCATACACATCTTAGCAACTAACCACTAAGTATGTGCAAAATATATAGGTGTGTAAGCCAACATCATTTTTTTCTTCTCTTGGTTAATGGTTTACCAAAACCAGGTCTAGCTCCATGACCGGGCGTGAAGCGATCAACGGCGTGTGTCGGCGGGGAAGATGGCTTATGACGCCTAAACAAAAGAGAAAATGTCCCGGCGGTCATCGCCAGGGGAGTCGACCGTCGCCGCGGGCGTTTGTTCGCCTGGTACAATCGTCTCTTCGTATTCTTGTGATCGTTCGTCAATCCTCGTGTCCAAAAATTGGTAACGGACAAGAAAAGTGTTGTGTGTCACCGGAGACAAGGAAGACGGCATTGTGTCGCCGCAGACGAAGAAGAAAGATGGTCTTGTTCGCGCCGAGATAAGGCATGCAGCGGTGTTCGCTTCAAGGACGCCGTAGCGGCGACCATGGTGATGAAAACGACGGGAGCTGCAACAACTCCGACAACGAAAACAACGGGAGCTGCAACAATTCCAACGACGGCAAGCCGGGATTCGGGGAACATTGTTGGGAATAATCTTGCCCTGGATGCGTTCCAGGTGTGTTTGTGCGTCGCGTGAGTCTATTAGAGCATCTCCGGCCGCACCCCCAACAGGCTCCCCAGGGCGACTCCGGCGTCGAAAAAAAGCCCCAGTCGTGCCCCCAAGACGTCGAAACCCGCCGGCTCGGCCCGTTTTTGAGCCCAGCGATCCCAGGACGAACCCAACACGCTGGGGGCGCTCGGGGGCTCCGGCGAAAGGGAAAAACACGCCTGGGCCAAACTGTCAGGCGAAAAGTCAAGGAAATCGTCCAGATTCGCCCACCTCCCCCACCCTCGCGCGCTCGGCCACCACCCTTGCCGACCCCGGCGCCGGCCACCGCCCAGCACCGGTAGGTAGGCCATTCCCCGCCGAAAAGGAGAGAAGGTTTCGCCACGGCAACCTCTTCACCACCTTCCGGGCAAGTTGTCCGGTGCCCCGGCCACGCAGGGCGGCATACCGACGGCTGTGCACCTATGACGCCCGCCAGGTGTTCGGCAATTTGTCTGCCCGGCCCGGTGATGGACTTGAACGACGAGGAGGCGCTCTCGGCGCTGCTGGAGGAGGAAGCCGAAGCTGACGTCCAGGAGGAGGAGCATCTCATGGTCCTCGCTGCCCTCGCCAGCCTGCTCATGAGCAATGAAAAGCCGCGGCGAGGTGGCTTGGCGCCGGGGCGGCTGAAAGCAAAGGACTGGCATCGTCTAGAAGGCTACGACATGCTCTACTCCGACTACTTCACCGACGCTCCATTGCACGGCAAGAAAACATTTCGGCGCCGTTATCGGATGAGCCGAAAGCTTTTCCTCAGGATTGTGAATTCCATCCGGGAGTTCGACAACTGCTTCAAGTGCAAGAAGGATTGCACCGGCACACTTGGATTCACCTCAATCCAGAAGTGCACGACAGCTGTGAGGATGCTTGCATATGGAGCTCCTATTGATTCACTCGACGACTATGGGCGCATGGACAAGTCCACGACTATTGAGTGTTTCTACAAGTTCTGCAGGGCAGTGGTGGTAGTGTTTGGACTGCAATACTTGCGATCACCCAATACTGAAGACACTGCTCGGATCCTAGCACAGAATGCAGCAAGATGATTTCTTGGGATGCTTGGAAGCATCGACTGCATGCATGGAAAATGGAAGAACTGTCCATTTGCTTGGCAGGGGATGTACAAAGGCGCCAAAGGCGGTTGCAGTGTGGTACTTGAGGAAGTGGCCACATAGGACCTCTGGATTTGGCACTCTTTCTTTGGGATGCCAGGAACTCACAATGACATCAACGTCCTGCAGTGCTCCCCTGTCTTTGTCAAGCTTGTTGAAGGTCATTCTCCTCTGGTGAACTTTGGGGTCAATGGGCGGCACTACAACAAGGGGTACTACCTAGCTGATGGCATCTATCCGAGATGGTCTACATTTGTGAAGACTATCTCAAACCATGTGCCTGGAGGCAAGAACTCCCACTTGGCGAAGGTTCAGGAGGCTTGCAGGAAGGACGTCGAGCGGGCATTTGGTGTGCTCCAATCTCGATTTGCTGTTGTCCGTACCCTGCTCAGACCTGGTCGAAAGATCAAATGTGGGAGATCATGACTTGTTGTGTCATCTTGCACAATATGATCACTGAGAGCAAGCAGGAAGAGTCAGTGTTTGACACTGAACCATATGACAGGCAGGGTCCTCGGACATCCGGACTATATACTTTGGCCGGACTGTTGGACTATGAAGATACAAGATAGAAGACTTTGTCCCGTGTCCGGGTGGGACTCTCCTTTGTGTGGAAGGCAAGCTTGGCGATTCGGATATGTAGATTCCCTTCTCTGTAATTGACCTGATGTAACCCTAACCCCCTCCGGTGTCTATATAAACCGGAGGATTTAGTCCATAGGACAAGAACAACAGTCATAATCATAGGCTAGCTTCTAGGGTTAGCCTCATCGATCTCATGGTAGATCAACTCTTGTAATACTCATATTATCAAGATCAATCAAGTAGGAAGTAGGGTATTACCTCCATAGAAAGGGCCCGAACCTGTGTAAACATCATGTCCCCCGCCTCCTGTTACCATTAGCCTTAGATGCACAGTTCAGGACACCCTACCCAAGATCCGCCGGTTTTGACACCGACATTGGTGCTTTCATTGAGAGTTCCACTATGACGTCGAAGATAAGGTTGATGGCTCGCCTTGTTATCAAGGACAACATCATCTCCGGGGAAGCCTTGGCCTCGGGCCAAACCCTCCATCTGGGCGGTTTCGTCATGACCGCTCGCTCGGCCGTTGAGCCCATGATGACCTCTCGGGTCATCGAAAATCATGTCCGCTTCAGCTCAGAACTTGCCGAGCAGATGGATCCGACGGAGCTATCGTCTTTGAACGAGCTCTTAGATTGCATCGCCACCCTGGGAGTCACTACGGACTACGACCAGATTGGGCTTAAACCCGATCAGAGGGAAATTAATTCCCCTCTGGTCACCCATCAGATAGCGGTGGTGGAGGACCAAAGGGATAACTCTCGTCCCATACAGAGGATGGACCATGTCCGGATTACCGAGCTCACCGAGCCGGATACCCGTTCGTGGGAAGACGTGCCCCAAATCCTCGACTTAGAACCGGACTGTGGGTCCGAAAAGTTGGGTAACATCCCGGAAGCCGGATTGTTAAATTCGGAAGCCCTTCAAGCTCTGGATTTCAGACCGGGTCAGGATTCGGATTTAAATCCGCCCACCCGCCCAGATACAAGCGATCTTTCCCATATCAAACAACAACCCCAAGAGACAGTACATCACTTTTGGGCTAGGTTCCTCCTTGTAATGAACAAGGTTAAGGACTGTCGGGAGGAAGACGCAATCTCGTTCTTTTGCGGAAATTGCACGGACAAGGGAATTATTAATGCTATAAAACACCGTCACATATCACACTTCGCTGACTTGGCGGCCATAGTACAGAAGTACTACGCAATGGAAAGCCCCTGGAAAACCTAGGCGGCCTTTTGGGACCCACTGGCTCTCACTAAACCCCTCATCCGAACAAAAAGGGTGTACCCTCATTGGCAACCCGATCCAATCATGAAGAAGTCGAAGCCCATTACAGGGCGCGGAACTGTATTGGAGGGATGGCTCAATAGGCCATGCAAAATTCACACCACACCGGATACTGTACCAACACATAGCCTTAGAGCATGTTGGATACTTCGGCAGGTGGCCAAGAGCGGCGAGGATCTCCTCATCAATAGTCCCGCAGAGCACCATTCCGCAGAAAACAACAATACAGTGTTGACAATCTTTGAGACTTTTGCCTCGAATAACAGGCGTAAGCGAACACTCCGCAGCATTGCCGAAGTCTGTCAAATTGCAGAAATAAACCCTTGGAATGACACGACCATAACTTTTAACGCTAGTGATGAACCGCAATTCAGAACAGTCCGGGCACCAGCCGCTTTAGTCCTTAGTCTAATTGTGGACGGCTTCCGGCTTACCAAAGTGCTCATGGACGGCGGTAGCGGATTAAACCTCATTTACGAGGAAACCCTCAACAAAATAGAAATAGACAAGAGCCGCATTGAGCAAAGCAGCACTACCTTCCGAGGAATCATTCCCGGACGGGTGGCACGATGTGCGGGAAAAATCACACTAGATGTGGTATTCGGCATGCCGGATAATTACAGGTCCGAAGAAATAATATTCCAAGTGGTCCCCTTCAGCAGTGGATACCATGCCCTCTTGGGGCGAGACGCATTCGCGAGCTTCCAAGCTATACCCCATTATGGGTACATGAAGCTCAAGATGCCCGGACCCAATGGAATCATCACCCTTGCCAGTTATTCGGACATAGCACTCCGCGCCGAAAACAAAACCGCCGCCCTGGCCCTCGAGGCATTGCCCAAAGCCCTCGCGGCCGAAGAACTAACTGCGTTACGCTCCAAAGTGGACAGGGATGACGTGATACTCAATAAACGATCCAAGTCCACCTCCTTTAAACTAGCGGACGAAATAGTCAAATTCCAGGTCCATCCAACGGACTCCACAAAGACAGCATCCATCGGGGCATAGCTGGACCCCACAATCGCCGCCACATTGCGAACATTCCTACGCAAGAATTGGGACATCTTCTTCTGGCATCTCTCAGACATGCCAGGAATCCCATGTAGGCTGGCCGAGCATAGCCTCAACATATTGATGGGATATAAACCGGTCAAACAGGCACTCAGACGCTTTTCTAAACCCAAACGACAAGCCATGGGAGAGGAGCTGGCCAAGCTACTTGAAGCCGGATTCATCAGAGAAATTAAACACCCGGATTGGCTAGCCAACCTGGTGATGGTACCAAAGAAGGACAAATCCTGGCGCCTGTGTGTTGATTTTAAAGACCTCAACAAGGCCTTCCCGAAGGATCCCTTCCCTCTCCCCTGCATTGATCAGATCATTGACGCTACCGCAGGACACGACTCACTGTGTTTCCTCGATGCATACTCCGGATACCATCAAATCAAGATGGCGGAGTCGGATCAAGCCGCAACGGCCTTCATCACTCCATACGGCCCTTTTTCCTTCAACACTATGCCTTTCGGGCTTAAAAACGCCGGGGCAACCTACCAACACATGATTCAAACATGCCTAGAGAAACAAATCGGCAAAATAGTTGAAGCATATGTGGACAACGTGGCCATTAAGACCAGACACGTCGAGTCTTCAATAGACAATCTGAGGCTCACATTCGACAACCTCCGAACATACGACATCAAGCTCAATCCGGAAAAATGTGTTTTCGGCGTCCCCGCCAGAAAGTTGTTAGGTTTCATCGTTTCCCATAGAGGAATTGAAGAAAACCACGCCAAAATCCGAGCTTTGTCAGAGTTGGCTACACCAACAGATCTTAAACAAATCCAGAAACTAACTGGATGCGTGGCAGCCTTAAGCCGCTTTATATCCAGATTGGGAGAAAAGGCACTGCCCCTCTATTGCCTTCTTCGACGCACCGAACACTTCGAGTGGACGGACACAGCGACGGCCGGACTGGAAGAAATAAAAACTCTATTATCGAACAATCCAATCCTGGCTGCACCAAGCGTAGGTGAACCCATGTTACTATACATAGCCGCAACACAGCAAGTTGTGAGCGCAGCGCTCGTCGTCGAACGAGAGGAGACGGACACAAGTTCCCGCTTCAAAAGCCGGTATACTACGTATCCATTGTCCTCACACCATACAAATCTTGGTAACCCCATGATCAATAAATAGCATACGCGGTCTTCATGGCATCCCCAAAACTACGGCACTACTTTCAAGAGTGTTAAATCACGGTGGCCTCTGAAGTCCCACTCAATGACATAATAAACAACCGCGATGCAACTGGTCGGATTGCTAAGTGGGGCATCGAGCTCCTCCCATTCCACATCACATATAAACCATGGTAGGCCATTAAATCACAAGTACTGGCCGAGTTTGTCACCGAATGGACAGAGGCCGAACTCCCTAAAGAGTACGGTGCATACTCAAATTGGATCATGCACTTCGACGGCTCTAAAATGCTTACAGGTCTGGGAGTAGGTGTTGTCCTAACATCCCACACCGGAAATACTGTCCAATACGTGCTCCAAATATTATATACAGACTCCAACAATGCAGCCGAATACGAGGCTCTGTTGCATGGTCTTCGGATGGCCGTCTCCATGGGCATCAAACGCCTGGAAGTGCGTGGGGATTCAAACCTCACAATATCTCAAATAAATGGAGACTTCCATGCCAAAGATCTGAAAATCGCGGCTTATCGAAATGTCGTCCTCAAAATGTCAGCCCGATTCGAGGGGCTCAAATTCCATCATGTGGTTCGAGAAAACAATCAAGCAGCGGATGTTCTCGCCCGCATTGGCGCCAAGCGCGACCTAGTCCCACCTAACATCTTTCTGGAAAGGCTTTTTAAGCCATCCCTGGTGTGGCAAGGGGAGACCGGCCATACTAGCCCGGATCCTAACACAACCCCAGATACCGAAGACACTCACATAGTCGAGGGCTCCGCCACCGAAATAACACCCTCGACCCATCTAATTATGGCTGTCATCGCCCCATGGACCGAGCCCTTCTTAGCCTACTTTAATAGGCAAGAACTCCTCGAGGACTGAAACGAGGCACGCTGCATAGTTCGGTGCTCTAAAGCCTATAAAGTCCATGAGGGAGAACTCTATAAGAGAAGCGCTACCAGAGTTCTTCAAAGATGTATCTCCGAAGAGGAAGGGCGACAGCTCTTGGCGGAAATTCATGCCGGACTCGGCGGTCACCACGCCGCAGCTCCGGCCCTTGTAAGCAAGGCCTTCCGTATATGTTTTAATTGGCCAACATCCCGGGCAGACGCACAGGACCTCGTCCAACATTGCGTCGGATGTCAGCTTTTCGCCAACCAGAGCCATATGCCGCCTACCGCTCTTCAAAAAATCCCCATAACTTGGCCTTTTGCTGTCTGGAGGCTGGATATGGTCGGACCTCTTAAAGGGGGAAGCCATAAGAAAAAATATTTGTTGGTCATGGTGGATAAATTCACCAAATGAATAGAAGCCAAACCCGTTAAAACGGCCAAATCCGGACCAGTGATAGACTTTATATCGGGTGTCGTACACCGTTATGGTGTCCCCCACAGCATCATCACTGATAATGGCTCCAATTTTAAAGTCGATGAGGTGAAAACTTGGTGCGCCAACTTGGGCATTAAGCTCGATTACGCCTCTGTCTATCACCATCAAACAAACGGTCAACTCGAATGCACCAACGGTCTTATTATGAGTGGCATTAAACCCAGACTAGTGCGATCCTTAAAAGAATTAGACATGCACTGGGTCGAGGAGCTCGACTCCATACTCTAGGGCTACGGACCATGCCAAACTGCACTATCGGATATACACCCTTCTTCGTGATGTACGACGCAGAGGCTGTATTGCCCTGCGATATTATTCATGACTCACCTCGAGTGCGCATGTACGAAGAGAGAGAGGCCGAGTTGGATCGGAGGGACAATTTAGATGCCTTCTAGGAGGAGCGCGATGTCGCAAAAGCACGTTCCACATTCTATCAACAACAGGCTCGCAGGTATCAAAGCAGAGAAGTACGGGCCAAAACTTATAATATTGGCGAACTAGTACTACGCCTACCGGAGAAGAAAAAGGACAAGCTCAAGCCCAAATGAGAGGGTCCCTTCATCATTGATAAAGTTCTCACTGGAAGAGCGTACCGCCAGCATGACGTAGCAGATAACCGACTCGAGCCAAACCCATGGAACGCGGCCAGACTCCGACGATTCTACACCTAGCGCTGAACTCTTTGTTCATCTCCTTTCCTCTGTTCTTTTTTACTTACTTTTAATTCGTATACTCTCCCTTCTATTTTTTAGCCCTAAAGCTATAGTGTGACTCAATTACACACTCGTGATGCACCAACTTTAAAATATGTGCGCTCGTTATACCTGGGGCTTCTTGTACAGAAGCTTAATATAATTACATTCTGGGCTTCACGCTCATTGCATATGTGTCTTTCTTCCGTATGCACCTTTTATTCGCCATTATATGCATCGATATGACTTAAGTTATGGCCAAGCTAGGTTGCCTGGCTCTTGTGTTTATGCCCTACGTTCCCGTTAATTCGGCTAGGGCATAAGGGGAGCACCTCTGCGATTGTTACTGTTGGGTCCTCCGAATGTGTACCTCAGACTGAGTGAAGCCGAAAGCTAGCGGTCTTAAGGGAATATTCGACCAATGAACTAAAGATGTCTTTTACCTTTCATAATACAACCCCCCAGATGTTTTCACACACTGTGCTTTCAACCGTAGTTCGGACATGCACATTAATGCATGCGTACCCAGGGAAAGGAACTCTTAATGGAACTATTCTCTCTGAAAGATGTTTATTACTACCCATGTAATATAACATAACTAGTTGGGTACTTGTCTGTTCAAGCAACTATGAACCCTACGCCTGGTTTCCACGCGTACCCCGGTTTCTATAACCGAGCGGGTATTCAGAAACACTCTGGACTGTTGAGTTAGGAGGTCGAAGCGAAAAGGTCCGCCATGACAAATGATTTACAATCTGGCTAGGGACAAAATATGTCCATCGAAGTACATAGTCACTTTGAGTAAGACATTTCTTCTTCTATGCCCTCCAACAGGCTGTCTAGTCAACAGTCTTGCTGCGAATATTTTGCGGCTAATTCTACCTGGTCATATACCAGGATAATGGGAATTTCGTTCCCATCTGAACCTACAGGTCCGACCCAGGCCATACGATTCGGATCAAGCTTGGTGTACCACGTCTTTACCATCGCTAAAGCTTCTCTCGCACCTAGTCGACAAGCAGATATCTTCCATAGTCAGAAGCGCCGCCGTGCTCCCTTAAGCAGCTGTACAAGCTCCCCCATGTCTCCTGGCAGGGAGACGGAAGGCCACAAGGCTTTGGCGACACCATGCATAACCTGCCGAACTTGCCCATGCAGTTGCGAAAAGCACTTGCAGCATATCGCCTGATCATCTGGGCATCTCCTCTCTAGGACGGCCAGTCAGCATACCTACAGACATAACGTTGTTATACTATTTCTTCGCCGAATTATATATAAAATAAAATAGTTCGTTCGAGCACATACTGAAAATGCCGCGTTGAAGCCTCTTATTCTCCTTCACGGAGTCAGCTAGCTGAGCGTGAACATCTTTTAATTCTACGCTAAGACGGGTATTGGCATCCAGGAGATCATTTTTCTCATGCCTGACCCGTGTAAGTATACGCTCGCCAACATCTTGATGCCTTTGAGCTCTCTGTTCATCCTCTTGTAGGATATCCGGTTTCACTCCGGAATTATCTGCAGAATCTGTCATCAGATCGGCAATGTGTCAAAACCACCGGTATACGTGATCACGTTTTTCAATAGAGAAAAGTATTACCAGTCGAGGACTTCTTGGATCCCTTTAATTTGGTAGTTTTTGCCCTTAGTTGGGTTTGATACCTCTCCGGCTCTTGAGATAGCAGGTTATTCTTCTCTCAAAGAACCTGTTTATAGAATGATCCTTAAATCAGTTGTATCAACTGTTTCAAGTCTATGGGGCTAATGATATACATAATTATCATATTTTACTTACCCGTATATCTTTCAAATACTGGTCTGTGGCTCTAGCAAGCCCATCTCGAGCATCTTGGATGTACGCATCACCCGAGCTGAAGGCATTGAAACCTTCTTTGGAGAAATCAGGGTCGTGGAGTGTGGTCCGCCAATGCCGATGATTCATGGCGCTCTCTAGTTCGGAGTTTGTAGCGGATATTCTATCCGAATCCTCTATATGAGGGCTGTCCGGTGTCGCTCCCATATTAACCTCCGCCCTCGAGGCCGGCCCTAGAGCCCGGATGGTGGAGGCACGGCGAGTAGGATCCCCGGATATTGTCCGGCGGATGCTCTTCCTACTAAGACACGAAGGACAGTGTCATACTTTAAGATGACTGTTCTGGAGCACGTTTAAAACCATACCTCTTTGATAATGGTTCTGCCGCATTTCTGCTCGCCTTCCTTTTTGGAAGCCTACCTGGCGTAGGTGCTCCCCGTCCATGAGTTGCCTCAGGTTCGACATGGTGCGCCGACCGCCTTCCCTTTAATAAACATAAGCATTTTGTGCTGTGGGTAAGGCGGAAGGAGGGAATCCTTTTTGGAAATAAGTCTCCTACATGTGATACTAGGAGGAGGCTAGGATAGTCAGCAATGATGGCCACTTCGGTGTCGTCACAACTTGCCTGGTAGAACACCCCTTCAACAAGCTCCACAAATATATCCAGATCCACTTCGAATCCGGGGTCAAGGGCTCGGTTACGATCCTCTTGCTGTGGAGCCGGGTTGTTGATCTCCTTGGAAAACTTCCGCCATTCCTGTTAAGGAAGGGCAGAGTAAAAAAATTATGCTAAAGGACTGGAAGAACGGATAGAGTTGAGTAAGGGGTAGCAACTTATGCAGTTGGGACGGTTGTACATGGAAAATCCGTCCCGTGGCTTAATACAGATGAACTCCTCTTCTTATCCTTTAATAACTCGGAAAGTATTTTCACTAGAGCATTGGTGGAGTCCGGGCCTTTCCTACCACATCGGGGAGCGTCGTCTTCACCATTGAAGTACCACATGGGATGCCCTCGGTACAGGAGTGGTTGTACCCCCCGCATTATGCATACGGACATAACCTCGATTATTGTTAATCCGGATGTAGCAGACATCCGTATCTGGCTCATCAGTTGCGGGACCTTTCTGCTATCTTCCTCCTTGGGGCTCCGGGGACGCCAATTGCGGCCCTTCACCAATGGAGTATTTGTGAACTCAGGAAGACCCATTCGAACTGGGTTAGGAAGGGAGACGTCCTCTATGTAGAACCATTCGGAAGGCCATTCTTCGGATACCTTCTTCGGTGTGCTGGATTGGTATCCGGTCCCCGCGATGCACCATATCTCGGCTCCACCAACTTGGAATATTGATCCCTCTTGGTTACGAGGGACGAGGTAGAACAACCTCTTCCATAGCTCAAAATGAGCTTCGCAACCCAAAAAAAGCTCGCAAAGGGCGACATCGCCTGCGATATGCAGGATCGAGTCTGGGGTGAAGTTATGTAGCTGGAGGCCATAGTAGTCCAAGAACCTGCGGAGGAATGGATGGATTGGAAATCCGACGCCCCTCAGCAGATAAGGGACAAGGCATACTCGCTCCCCCGCAGATGGATTAGGGAAAATCTCCGCTTGCTCCCCGCCGTCAAAAGTAGCTAATCCGGCTCGGACGGGGACTAGGTATGCAGGTGGGAGGAACCCCTGGGTTTGCAGCTTCACTAATTGACCATGGGATGCGGTGCACTTCTCCCAATCACCCGGCTTGGCGCTGTGAGGGCGGGAGGAGGAGCTGCGGGGTCCGGCCATGTTGGGATGGTATTTTCAGGCGCGCTCTGATGATTCTTCGCTTGGGGAGGATGGTGTGGATTAGATCTGAAGATCCCCGTCTCTTTAAATAGACAGTTTATTTAAGTAGTTAGGGTGGCAAGTGTAAAAAATCCACGACTCCTCACATTCGCTTGACACGTGGAAGCTGGAAATTATTCAAGTACAGAAGCCAAGGGAGTGTAACATTAAATGAGGAGCCGGTTACTGCTCTTTGCAACAGGTACGCTGGAAGAATTCGGAGGAAGAATCAGCCTTGCAATGCAGAAGACAATCTGCGTGCCGGACTCATCGACATTGAAGCCTGGTTCGGGGGCTACTGAGGGAGTCCTGGATTAGGGGGTCCTCAGACATCCGGACTATATACCTTGGCCGGACTGTTGGACTATGCAGATACAAGATAGAAGACTTCATCCCGTGTCCGGGTGGGACTCTCCTTTGCGTGGAAGGCAAGCTTGGCGATTCGGATATGTAGATTCCCTTCTCTATAACCGACCTGATGTAACCCTAACCCCCTCCGGTGTCTATATAAACCAGAGGGTTTAGTCCGTAGGACAAGAACAACAATCATAATCATAGGCTAGCTTCTAGGGTTAGCCTCATTGATCTCGTGGTAGATCAACTCTTGTAATAATCATATCATCAAGATCAATCAAGCAGGAAGTAGGGTATTACCTTCATAGAGAGGGCCCGAACCTGGGTAAACATCGTGTCCCCCGCCTCCTGTTACCATTAGCCTTAGACGCACAGTTCGGGACCCCCTACGCGAGATCCGCCGGTTTTGACACCGACAGTACTCTTGCGCAAGTTGATCATCAGCTACCGATAACCTGGACTGCCTTTCTCAATATGCGTCAGGAGATCCGAGACCCACAGATGCATCAACAACTGCAGCATGATCTGGTGGAGTACCTATGAGGCTCAAGAGCAACACCTAGCTCGACGTGTGATGAAATAAGAGTTTTTATTTGTTGAACTTAATTTGTATTGAATTATTTGTTGCTGAACTATATGATTTCTATTGATTTTCGGTAATGAACTATGTGATAAAAAATTACTTCTATTGAATTTGCGTCCAACCACGGCGAATAATGGCCGATTTGCGCCGATATCGGGCTGATTTGTTGTCGAAACTGGGCCGAAAAGCGGGCGCTTTGCGGAACAGATGGGGACCCAATCGTCCCTAGCGCCGATTTTTGCTCCGGCTCGCCCCTAGGTGACGATTTTCAGGCCTTCTCGGGGGGCAACGGCTGGAGATGCTCTTAGCAGGTTAGTTCGTGCATGTAGTTGTGTCATTTTAGTAGTGGATGCTGGCCGAGTCATCCGTAGGAGCTATTCGAGGAGGTGGGCGTGCGTGTGTGTGTGTGCGTGCGTGGTTTAGGTTAGTGGCCTCCGGCACTGTGTGTGTCTGCTACTTAAGCGGCTGTAATCAGTTTGTGAGATGCGGTGTGTCACCGAGCAGTTTGAGCTGGGAATAGAAAAGGCCGTACATGCGGCAATGCCGTTCGTCACCTGAAAAAAATCGGGTGTCCACCTCTCCGTCGTCTACCTCTGTCCGCGACCGAGCGAGCGAGAGGGAGGGATGGCGAGCTGGTCCGGGGTTAGTCCCAACAATCGTCACCATGGATTAAGATGGCCGAAGACTTCCTGTATAATTTACCTATAAGCGCAGACGCCTCTCCAAACACCTGCAGCGTGCATTTGACAAAGTTTCCGTCGGTCTGATGACTATAATTTTTGGCTAGCCGAATATTTGGCAAGGCCCTTGGGCTGAATTCGAACACATTTTTTCGTCGTTGAATTGACAGCTCGGCCCGTCTACAGACCATCGTCCGGATAGACGCTCCCTTCCGAGCACCCGTTTGGAGGTGGGACCACACAGGCTGAGAACCCGGACAAGCTGTCAAGGCTTTCACCCGACGCCATCGCTATCCAGCGGCAGTTTCCCGTTTCCAAGCTCATCAATGGCAAACGCCTCCGCAAGACCCTGAGCAATACAAGGGGCTCCATCACCCCTCCACTCCTCGTCCATTCCGCCGACGCCACAGCAGCTAATTCCCCAGCACGCCGTGCCTTCCGACCCCGGCCCGCCTGCCTCCTCCCGGACCTCCTAGCCATGTCGGCCGACGAGATCAGGGCCGAGATCAACACCCTTATCGCCTCCAAGTTCGCCGAGGTGAGTCCCCTCCCTTCAATCAACGTCCCATGTACACCCCGTGTGGTTGTGGACTGGAATCGCTGGGAATTAATTGCCGTCTTCAATCGGTTTTGGCCGGCCGGCTACCTGACCTGACCTGACCATTGCTCTGCCGTGGTGGATCTAGGGTACGGTGGATCAGTATTTCTTGCAGCTGTACGTGATGTGGAGGTACCGGAAGATACGCAAGGGCCTGGTCGTCGAGGTCATTGAACGCTACCTCCACGACGCCGACAAGATCCTCACCGAAATCGCCGTCTTGCTGTCGGCACCCCTCTCCCTCTCGTCTCGTCATTCTCGTCTCTTCGGTTATAAACTGATCTTGTCTGTTTCTCTGCTCTGATGTTCGCAGGAACCAGCCCCAGCTGGACTACGACAAGGTGGAGGGGATCGCGGAAAAGCTCGAGGGGTGCAGCAGCAGCAGGTGATGATGACGAGACAAATTAACCCCCTTTCCATGTTGTCCCCGCCCTTTTTTTTCAACTCTAAGTTTGTATCTCCGCTGCATCAATGTTGACATTCAGATTTGTTTGTCATGGGTACGGGGATACGGATACCGGAACGGCATTTTCTAAAAATGGACTTACGGGGATACGACAAGTATATGCGTAGATGATGAACAAAATAGTTCAATGGTGCATTACAAACTAAATTAATAATAAGTTCGAATATAGATATTATAAAATGCCAAGTTGAATGCCAAGGCTACAAACTTCAGACACTTCATCTCCTATATATCATATCTCTTGCTCAAATTCGGGCTGATCAGGTGCCAGATCAACACCTTCAAATACGACAACACAGCGAAATTAAGCTTTCAAGACCATCTCCACCAACATCCCACATTCTGCTTGTCCCACTCTCATAATCTTTGGACTTCCTTCAAAGTAGACATAAGTTATTGTGCATAAAACCAAATTCTCAGCTCGTTCAGTAACCAGCCTATTTCTTTTAGTGCTCCAATTCCTCTCAAAACAAGAGGATGATGATGGCTGCCCAACTAGCTTCAAGGCTAAATCTTTTAACGCCGGAGTGTGCACACCATAAGTTACCCACCATTGCTTTGGATCAAAATTAGCTCTCTCTCTCTCTCTCTCTCTCTCTCTCTCTCTCTATATATATATATATATATATATATATATATATATATATATATATATATATATATATATATATATATATTGCTTCTGGATCTTCGAAGGTATTCATAAAAGTGAGAAATCAGCAAATTGTTTCTTCACTTTCCGCATGTCAGCTGGATTTGAAAAAAAAAACTGCTTAGTACCCGTTTTCTGTAATTTCAGCGTCATTGTTGCCGCTGACACAACCAGGAACTTCATCAATCCAGCTTGAAGTGTAATACTTTGGGTTCACAGTGTGTCCCATACAATGAAGGGAAGTGTAACTCTTGGTCCAGCGAACTGTCAAAATGTTATTAACAACATCATGAAATGGTGATTCTTTTTTTTTCTTTTTTTGAATGAAGTCTTTGAGCAAAAAATAAAAGAAAGAAAAAAGAACAAAAAATTCAAAAGGAAGAACTAGATTACAACAAGTACAACCATGCTTCCCAGTGCTCCTTTCTTTCACCCGGACAGGTAGCAACTTTCACCTTCTCTATCACGGTGTCCCATATCTCGTAGATAAGATGGAGAAATGATTTATCTGTGCCGGTTGTCCTTATCATCGGGCAAACGGGTTCAGTGAAGGAAAGAATTAACTTATATTATCGCACCACTCCTCATTAAGAATCATTTTTTTCACGGATGATCCTTTCTCCAAATCACCCTCTTTATAATTATTCCACTCATCAGAAATAACCATCTCATCAAGACATGACTTGATTAATAGGAATCTCTTCAACATGATATAAAGAGTTGCAAATGTTGTCTCTGCAATTCCAAGAAATTTGTGCTTCCTGAACACATTGCACATGGACAACCTCATGTTGTGATTCAAGACCCAATTTTTCATATAGAAGGCATCATCTCCAGCTTCTTTTATCCATTTAAATTCAGTATTTTCACCAACAAAGTTCTTCGGATCACATATGTCCTTCATTACAAGCTTGAAGGTTTGCACAAGACATGGAGTCCAGAAAATATTTTCGTAATCTGTTTCAATCCTCAAGCCAACATATTTGCAATTTGATTTATTGTCGGCGATAACCTGGACCACATTCTTTGATATGACCTATGCAATTACTTCCTTCAACCTATCAAATATGTATTCCTTGGTTTTCACCATTCAAAATAAAGAACTAGAAATTGTCAGCAACAAACAGCGAGCATTGTACAACACAAACAAGCAGAAGAGAAGGTAAAAATAGTTGTCTAATAAGCCTTACCTCTTTTTCAGTATTCACTGCTTCTAGGAACATTGGAACACCCTATGTCATAGCTATGATGTTCAAAATAGGGTGCCGTTGAGGATCATCCATCACTTGCATATTCACTCCCTTGAAGAGCCATGTCATCTTGATAGGCTCAAGCATCCTCTCAACATGTAACTTCACCTTCTGCAGAAATGTGGTCCTCAATGCATCATATGATTGATCTGAAAAAATGCATCATATGATGGAGGCACATAGCCCCCCAATTTTTTTTTGAATCATAACTGCAAGAGGCAGGGTTTCTTTCCAAATTGAAGGGATGTGCTATAAAATAGAAGTGCGCAACACAATCAGCATGCTTGCAAGGTGAAAACCACTAGTACAATAGAACATAGTATAAGATTAATAAGATGCACATCTCCTGTATATATAGAACATCCTTGCAATCTGGGAATCAACAATGTATCTCTCTTCAGCAGTAAAACTATCCAAGATACTGGTCTGCTTTCCCTTTCTTTTTTCGCTGATAATGGCAAACTCGGATCTTCATAAGGAGGTAGGGAGATTAATTTAATTTTTGGTGCACTATTGGCTACCGCTGCACTAGCTTCACGATCTTCCTTGCGAAGTTTCTCAAGAAGAGGATAAGCAATTTTGGTGCATATCTTCACACCAGCACCTGTAGTCTTCCAAAGATGTATGCTCTCACTCTTGAATAACTTACAGGGGAAATCCCCGTCACTAAAGTGGCAGTCAAATCTTTCATTCCCTCCATATCGTGTAACATGAACCCACAGGGGAAACTTAGGATTAGAATAGTGGTTCTCCTATGTATCATCGGCAGTCCCATATCCAAACCCAGCAACAGAAGATTGGGTGTTCGATCCAGACGCCATTCAATAACATCGAGAAAATATATGATCATATAAATTCATCGGACAGTTGAGAAAAAAAATTAATCCAGTACATGTTGACCCTTGATGGATAGTTTGATCAGACACAAGCAATCCACCGAAGCAATAGATATAGCAGTATACCAGAAGATGATGTCAAGATTGCTAAGTTGTACACCACTAGATGAAACATGCACGTTCCTTTACACTGCTACTTGGCTTAGCCCGCTAGCCTAGCAGCAATGGAGCTTGCATGCAAAATGGAGATGCATGTAGATGGATGGAGACAGGGAGACTTACGGCGAGATGCTGCATCATGTCGTTGTTGCCGGCGGCGTAGAGAGATCGGCAGATCGCAGCAACTGACAGATGATGGCGATAGCTGATAGGACTCGTACGTATGGTGTATTTTGACGATCAGCGACCAGACACTGATATCAGGCGGCCCACGTCAGCCTCCCGATGGGCTTCGGATCAAGTACTTGATCGTGGTAACAGCCCCATACTATCCCTGCCGTATCCCCTTCGTCTCACAGTCGTTTTCTCTTTATTTTTATTTTTATTTTTCTTAATTCAAAAAAGGGACACATCAGGATATGTGTATCCTCAGCGTATGGGTGTGTATCCCCGTTCTAGACGTGTATCCTCCATCGATTCGGCACACATGTGCAGTATCCCTGCAACATAGATGGGCATGCCGTTTGTGGTGTTTGCGCTGTGGTGTAGTCGTAGGTTGAAGCAGTGCCCAGTTTAGTTGTGTTTTGTGTAACGAAAGTACTGGTATTCATTCCAAGGGCAATGTTATGGCTCGGACAGGAATTACTTTGTCATCTTGTGAGCATTCCTGCTATTAATGATATGCTATTCCGTTCATGGTAGTGTTTTCTGTTTTGTCCTTGTTTCTGTTCAGATGTGTCGGTGTGGTGTCATTTGCGGCTGTCGTATACACATAAGTACAAGAGCTGAGGATATTTGTGTTTCCAGTAACGGAATTTTCGGTATTCCTGCCAATGGCAATGCTATAGCTCGTCAAGGAAAACATTTGTCATTCTGCAAGCAATTCTTGTATTAATGATATATGCTATATGTAACGCCAATGTTCTATTCTGGTTTCTTCACTGCATCAATGTTCTTTCTATTGGAGTACTCAGATACATTGGTGCAGGGTGTGTGCATTATGGGGGCACGTGGCTCATGTCATTCGCGCCATTGTATAGCCATAATTAGAAGAGCCGAATTTAGTTGTGTTTTGTGTAAGAGAAATATCGATATTCATGCCAATCTTATGTCTCAGCAAGTTGAACTTTGTCGGTTTTTAAAAATCTATGATACTACTTATCTGCTATCGCATGCAAGTCCTAGTTTTTTTGGTTTATCAACAATTTGTTGCGTTGACAATTGTGAAGGGAATTGGCCCCTCGAGAATAGTATTATGGCATTGCAAATGTGCTTATGTGTATCAACATGACCCAGTAGCATTTAATAAATTTCTGATTTTCCGATCTTCCTGTTTTGGGCATAACCAGTGTTGGTGCTAAGAGAGTCAACCTCTCGTGCGTGGAGTACTTACATCCTGAGGCAAAAACCAAAGAAGGGTCAGTACTCATTATGTACTATGTTGCACAATAACTATTCTTTACACACACACACACACACACTCTCTCTCTCTCTCTCTCTATCTCTCGCTCTGGTCTCGGGTACTGACTGGTCTTATCTGTTCTCTGCTCTATGATTCACAGGGACCAGCCAGTGCTGGACTTCGACAGGGTGGACGCCCTCGTGCAGCAGCTCAAGGGGTGTAGCTCCAGGT
>NC_057804.1:8719389-8723897 GCF_018294505.1 Triticum aestivum
TAATTGTATCTTTGTTTATCAGTTTTGTTCATGTCGTGCGATTCAGATGTTTTATTCAAGTGTATGCCGTTTGTTTTGTTTTGCGATGCCATGTGGCCATAGTTGTGTCTCATGTAACGGAAGTGCTAGTATTCATGCAAGAACAATGTTATGGCTCGGCGAGGAACACTTTGTCATCTTGCTAGCGTTCCCGGTATTGATGATTTGCTGCTATGTGTAATGCTAATGCCAATGGTAGTTATTTTGGTTTATCCATATTTCTGATCGGATAGTTGTCTTGGTGTTGTTTGGGGCTGTCATATGCGCATAAGTAGAAGAGCTGAGTTTAGTTGTCTTTTCTTAATGGAACTTTCGGTATTCCTGCCAATAGGAGTGCTATAGCTCATCAAGGAAAACTTTATCTTTCGGCAGACATTTCTTGTATTAATAATATGTTATTCTACGTGCCGCCAATGTTAATTCTTGGTTTCTTCACTGCATTAAATGCTGTTTCTATTTGGATACACTAGCACAGGGTGTGTACGTCATGGGCATGTGGCTTGTATCGTTCGTGCTTGTCGTATAGGCGTAATTAGAAGAGTCGAATTTGGTTGTGTTTCGTGTAAGGGAATTAACGATATTTGTGTCAATGTTATGTCTCGGCAAGTGAAACTTGTTGTTTTGTAAATATCTTTGGTACTATTTATTCTCTATCACATGGAATGCCAATGCCATTTATTTTTTTGGTTTACCAAACAATCTATTGTGTTGACAACCATTTGTTCGAATGCCTCCTTGAGAATATTATTATAGTAACACAAGTATGCTTATGTGTATCGACATGCGCAATATTATTTAATTAGTATGCTAAATTTCTAATTTCCCGAGCTTGCTCTTTTTTGCATATGTCAGTGTTGGTGCTAACAAAGTGAGCGTCTCATGCATGCACTTCCGTCGGTTCAATCATGCAAAAACCAAAGAAGGGTTAGTAGCCAGTATCTTATTATACATGTTGCACAATAATTATTATCCACACTCTTTATTGTTCACATTCTATATGTAAACCTGTCCTATTTTATGGTACTATATTTAGCTCGTACAATCTAATATTCCCAGAACTAACCTGCTAGCTAGTCTTCATTTCATCTGCAACAACGTGGTGGTAGATCTCGGTTCATTTCCTAAATATACCTCTTCCATTACTCTCATGTATCTATTGAGCTCCAGGCCTTCATTTATAGCATGACTAAGTCCGAGATGGCTAGATTTTTTTCTTCAAATAGAGGTTTACAATTTCTGAACAATTTTAGTTCAGTTCGCTTAGAATTTAATAAGGTTGTATATTTGCTTTAACCTAGGTACCTCATGGCATTGGCTCCTGTTATGAATGAGTTCTATGATGTGCGGAACATGTTCCTGACCATACTGCAGGTAGTCCCTTATTTCCCTATGTTTCCTATTTTACACCAAACTTCTCACTTCTACCACAATAAATATACTGGATGTAGTTTATTGATAATCAAAAAAATTACATTGAATGTATTCTTGTTGTATTAAAAATTTATACTGAAAGAACCGTTTCGTTTCTGGAGCACATTGGAGCATTTAATTTGATGTCTCTGAAAGTCCTATTTGGTTGTCAAATGTTTCTGTTCTTAATGTTATCATCACACGGCCGTGTACGTATGGGATAGCTCTAAGCAATGGAGTTTCTTTGTTTCCCACAAATTGCCAAGTGTAGTAATATGATATTGACCACCTTTCAACATAGTTGATTTGGTGAAACCATGTGAATTGGGTATTATCGTGCATTACAAACATGTATTAATCATTGACACATTCTTCTTCTTCTTCTTATGTAGCTGGAGGAACAGATTGATGCCTTGAGCCCTAAGTACTAGTGATCGAAATCAAAAAATCATAGCCCCATGTTATCCCTGGCATAGTGGGGTATATGTATCTTCCAATATATAGGCAATGCTCAACGTGTGTTGAGCTTAAGTGGGCGCGTTTGGAAACACATTGTGACGCCCCCGATTCAATCGTACACTAATCATGCACGCAAATGTGTACGATCAAGATCAGGGACTCACGGGAAGATATCACAACACAACTCTACAAATAAAATAAGTCATACAAGCATCATAATACAAGCCAGGGGCCTCGAGGGCTCGAATACAAATGCTCGATCATAGACGAGTCAGCGGAAGCAACAATATCTGAGTACAGACATAAGTTAAACAAGTTTGCCTTAAGAAGGCTAGCACAAACTGGGATACAGATCGAAAGAGGCGCAGGCCTCCTGCCTGGGATCCTCCTAGGTCACTCCTGGTCGTCATCAGCGGGCAGCACGTAGTAGTAGGCACCTCCGGTGTAGTAGGGGTCGTCGTCGACGGTGGCGTCTGGCTCCTGGACTCCAGCATCTGGTTGCGACAACCAGAAAGAAAGGAAAGGGGGAAAAGGGGGGAGAAAGCAACCGTGAGTACTCATCCAAAGTACTCGCAAGCAAGGAACTACACTACATATGCATGGGTATATGTGTAAGGAGGCCATATCAGTGGACTGAACTGCAGAATGCCAGAATAAGAGGGGGGTAGCTAGTCCTGTCGAAGACTACGCTTCTGGTCACCTTCGTCTTGCATCAAGTATAAGAGAGTAGATTGAAGTCCTCCAAGTAGCATCTCCCAATAACATCTCATAGCATAATCCTACCCGGCGATCCCCTCCTCATATCCCTGAGGTAGAGCGACCACCGGTTGTATCTGGCACTTGGAAGGGTGTTTTTTTTTAAGTATCCGGTTCTAGTTGTCATAAGGTCAAGGTACAACTCCAAGTCGTCCTGTTACCGAAGATCACGGCTATTCGAATAGATTAACTTCCCTGCAGGGGTGCACCACATAGCCTAACACGCTCGATCCCATTTGGCCGGACACACTTTCCTGGGTCATGCCCGGCCTCGAAAGATCAACACGTCGCAGCCCCACCTAGGCAAAACAGAGAGGCCAGCACGCCGGTCTAAACCTAAGCGCGCAGGGGTCTGGGCCCATCGCCCTGAGCACACCTGCACGTTGCGAGGGCGGCCGGAAGCAGACCTAGCCTAGTAGGCGTTCCAGTCCAATCCGGCGCGCGCCGCTCCGTCGCTGACGTCTGAAGTGCTTCGGCTGATACCACGACGTCGGGATACCCATAACTACTCCCACGTAGATGGTTAGTGCGTATAGGCTCGTAGCCAGACTCAGATCAAATACCAAGATCTCGTTAGGCGTGTTAAGTGTCCGCGAACGCCGAACAGGGCCAGGCCCACCTCTCTCCTAGGCGGTCTCAACCTGCCCTGTCGCTCCGCCACAAAAGATCCACACAGAGGGCCGTCGGGACAAAGGTCCTTTCAGCCCCCAATCCGTGAATCACTCGCGGGTACTCTTCGAGCTGACCCGACTTTAGTCATCATCTGTATAGTATGTATGTATGTATAGTATATACCCGTGATCACCTCCCAGGTGATCACGGCCCGATAGTATAGCAAGGCAGACTGACAAGAATGTAGGGCCAATGATGATAAACTAGCATCCTATACTAAGCATTTAGGATTGCAGGTAAGGTATCAACAGGTGTAGCAACAATGTCAGGCTATGCATCAGAATAGGATCAATGGAAAGCAGTAACATGCTACACTACTCTAATGCAAGCAATATAGAGTAGAATAGGCGATATCTGGTGATCAAGGGGGGGGCTTGCCTGATTGGTCAGCAGCAGCGTCGGTCTCGTAGTCTACCGGAGAGAAGAGGGGGAAGAAATAATGAATACAGAGCAAACAAAGCATCACAAAATATAACAAGGCAATACGCGGTGTTCGGTGTGCCCTAACGCGGTAGTAGGTGATACCGGTGAAGGGGGGAAAACATCCGGGAAAGTATTCCCGGTGTTTCGTGTTTTCGGGCAGAGGAGCCGGAGGGGGAAAGTTGCGGGTTCGATAGGTTAGAGGCGTGTGGCGGACGAACGGACTGCGTATCCGGAATCGTCTCGTCGTTCTGAGCAACTTTCATGTTGAAAATATTTTAATCCGGATTACGGATTAAAAGATATGATTTTTAAAAGATTTTATTAATTTTGGAATTTAATTATTTATTTAATTAATTCGAAAAAATGTATTTATGACGTCAGCATGATGTCATGCTGACGTCAGCAGTCAACAGGGTTGACTGAGTCAAACCTGACAGGTGGGTCCCGCATGTCATTCTCTAATATCTAATTAACCTAATCAGAGTTAATTAACATTAGTTAATTAGGTTAATTAGCGATTAGTGCTAATTAATCAGAATTAATTAGATTAATTAATTACTTAATTAATTAATTAATTAATTAATTAGTTAATTAGTTTTATTTAATTTTTCATTTTCTTTTATTTTTAAACCGTTCTGTGGGGGTGGGGCCCCCATGTCATCGGCCCAGAGGGCCAAACGGGCATGCGGGCGTGGGGGGTTTGCGGGGCGGTGCCCGTTTCGGGCGCAACCCCGAAGGACGCGGCGCGG
>NC_057804.1:8725340-8727055 GCF_018294505.1 Triticum aestivum
AGTGGGTAGGTTAGGGTTTGGGGCGTGGGGGGTTATGGGGGTGGCCGACTGGGCCTGGGGTCGGCCCAGTTGGGCCAGGGTCCAGGGGGGATTTCTCTTTTTTTTTGTATTGTTTTCCTGTTTTCTCTTTATTTATTTTCTTTTCTGTTTTTATTTATTTATAAACACTTAGGCATTTTATAAAATTGTGAACCTTACACCATAATTATCTTTGTAATATTTGGCAACCACCGAACATTTTTGTTTTAATTTTTGAAAACTTTTATTGTTTTCTTTTATTTAAATTTTGAATTTGTTTCGGTTTCGAACCAATGTGAGTTTAGCAACAGTAATCGTGGTGATGTGGCATCATTAGCAAAGGTTTACTGTAGCTTGATTATCCGGGCGTCACAATTCTCCTCCACTACAAGAAATCTCGTCCCGAGATTTAAGAGGTAGTGAAAGGGGGGAAGGTTCGGCTACGAATCTAGCGGGTCTTCTCATTTTGGCTTGCTCTTCTCGAAGAGAACCGATCCAATACATTGATGTCTTCATTTCTCTGCTTCAGGTCCTTATGATGAAGTCGGCATCTTTTCTTAGGGATCTTCATCGTATTTACGAATAGGTAACGGGTAGATCGAGAACGACAGAACGCTATAAGGGTAATAACCTGGGATTAACCCATGAATGAGCATATGAGTACCTCTCGAGTTGAACAAATAGAACACATCGAGAGTAAAGCAAGAAGGTGCAAAATAGAAGTTTCAAGCGCATAGGCAATCGTTCGTTGCCTGAAGCGAAGTGTGAAAGGGGTTCAGAGCAATGGGAATAAGTATTGCGTCTGATACCAGATTGATGATCTCATCGGAAGGTGGTTCGTGAATTACACACGAGGCCACGCGTGAGGAATAACTTTGGAAACATGAGGGTGTACAGGAGAGTCAGGTTTCGATCCTGGGACCTGTGGGTTATGGGCCCACCATGTGGTTTTATTATTATTATTAATTTTTTTTTAATAGGAGCAGTGACATCTTACACGGTCATGATAGCAAGGCATGTCAGAGAGTACCATGTCAGTTATGTCGGCAACAACGTTGGTACCAAGGGCGAGGGACGAAGAGAACCATTTTCCTGCTCGTTGAACGAGGCGGACCAGTAGGCAAAGTTCTCGTCCATCGGTGGTTACCGGAATGTCATCAACAAAAGTAACAGGGTCTTACTGACAGAATTGTACAACAATGTGTTTACATAAGCAGGAGAATAATACTGCTTAGATTATATAGACCTCAAGAAAGGTTAAACCAACCAATAGAACGGAAAATAAGATTATCAGATTAAACAGAACAATGAAAAGAAAATGTGTTTAAACACATATATCAGGGGGTATATCCTTCCCAAGGGCAAGCAACGCATGATATTCATGACGGGATATAGCGTAGAAAACCCCTTTAGGAAAGGGAAGAGAAATTTTCATGACATTACCCATTCAACGGTGTTTGGATAATTGGGCAGGAAACATTTAACATTGGGTTTCAAATGTTCTTGTTGAAAATTGGAGTACCATAGACATGCTTCGAGATAGCATTGACATGGTCTTCAAGTGAAGATCAGACTCTGGAAACACGAAGGATCCATCAGGAATAACTTGTAGAATAAGTCTTACAATTTCCTCATGGGTGAATGGATAGCCTTGCTGAGAAGGAATCTATAATGATAGGTCCTCCAGCCGGGGGGGG
>NC_057804.1:8727065-8732497 GCF_018294505.1 Triticum aestivum
TGTCTCAACCATCATATCTGACCGAGATTCAGATCCGATTGGTGTCAGGATACCTGAGAGTCAGGATGTCCGAGAAGAAAAGGCGCAACACAAATCGTTGAAATGGCATTGCAAGCTTCTCGGGAAATGAACTATGGGAGCGGGTTTCTGAAGCAATAGTTCACCATTAAACTAGGGAGAGGACAAGGAGGTGTCTGGTGAACTCAACGGCAATTCACCGAGATTCCCAAAAGATGGGTTTCCACCATTAAGTGAACAAGGAGATAACATTTGTCAGATCAACTGATATAAGGAAGTATGCTCGAGGAAAACATACACAAACAAACATTGGTTGAAGGGTGCGCCCGAAGTACGGGTTGGGTTGCACGACCAATGTTAGAATGGTGATTCAATTAGCGAAGGACTTAGAATGAACTATCGCCCATTCACTTCAAAGCAATAGGTTTGCTAGAAGTTTTGAATTCACACGTCATAGTTCCATTGTCGGTATTCCGGTTGAAAACAATACGGGGACCAAGGAATGAACGAAGATGGCAAGAAGTATTAAGATATCAAGAATTATTAAGAGGTGGTGAAATTCTCACCACATTCTTAACAAAAAGTGATGGTAATACTTCCGAGGTAAGGAAGAGCAACTGCTGGGTAGCAGTGATCTCAAGGTTTACACAAAACGCGAACAAGTTGTGTTGAACGGAAGGCAATAAAGTGGTCGATGAGAACAGGAATCATCGAGGGGCAAGGATGGTATTTCTCATCATGAATTCAATTGATATCCTGGATGAGCTCAGAATGTTGATGATCACGACACCTTTGTCGCGAGAGTCCATGAAGATGTAATCGATCGGTGACGACATCAAGTCAAGTAATGATGAAGTGAAAGGTTATTGGAACCAAAGGTACGACACAAACTCGAAACCGAGCTTGTTGTTCAAGGCGAATTGATATGACGAGGAAAAATCGACGTAAGGTTAGTTCATCGTCGAAAATTGGTGCTCCGAGAATAAGGACCAGGTAGCACAGTTAGAATCGTCACGACAATGATATAGCCAAACAGGCTAGGAATGGCGTGATCGGGTACAAACTCGTACTTATAGAAGCCTTCTGAAGAGTTGTTGAACCGAAGAGCGGACTCGGTTCAGTTATCGGTGTCTTTGAGTGTTCAATAACTCAGAGCCCGTGAAAAATTGGAATTAGTTGGAAGGTAGCACTTGATGAAGAACTCATAAGAAGTTATGCAGTTCCATGATAATCTCGAGATACCAGGGGGGTAATACTCGACACAAGATCAAAGTAAAGGTTGGACTGGCGTATTGATCCATAGGAGACAATTGTTTTAAATTTTCCGAGAAATGAGATCAAAGAAGAACAATCATGGTCGGAACCACGGTTGCAAGGGATCAATTCACAGATACCATATGTTAGTTATCAAGGAAATAGTTATATTTACAAGAAGCTTCTATGACAGGATCTACATCGTGTCCATGGGCATGAACACAAAGTTCAAGGTCGACTCCCACTTCTCCAATGCACAACCTTTCATTCACTTCTCGCGCTCAATGAAGTTGTAGTTTTGAAATTTTATTTGGCAAAATACCAGAAGAGTACGACTCGTGAAAACTTTCGAGTTCACACCTATTAAGGAAGGCATAGGTTCAACCCATCGGGGCATCTTAGAATCATATACCAGAATCTTTAGAAGTAATTAACTCAAGCTCAAAGGCAGAGCATGGTTGAGAAAGCAGAGGATACAATTTACCAAAGGCATTGTGTATCGGAGAAAGAACTCACAAGGTGATCAAATGTGAAGGACACTGTCGGATAACAATCCAACAAAGGACTTGATGGTCCACAAAGGATCTGATGCGAGTATCGGTACTCAACTAGAGGGAGAAGAATGCAAGGAGATCAGATTATAGAAAGAACTGACTAACTCAATTGTCAAATGCAAAGGAATTATGATTCCCAAATCAAGCGATCAGAAGCAATGCTCTGATTAGGGGTGGATAAGTGGAATAGCCTTAGGGTACAACCAACGACAATTGGATTGGTCGAGAACCAATTCCAGTTAAAAGAATGGAAGCTCAGCCGAAAAAGTAATTTATAAGGATCAATGATGATTGCGTGTATTCGCAAACATATTGAGTCAACAGACTCAAAATGATAATGACAAGGAATGTCTTTAAGACTACAAGACTTATGGGATTAACCATAATGTGAGCAAACAAGAATCTCAAGAGCCAAAGGCTCCAGAGGATTTTCGGAAGATCGAATATTATTTTGAAGACTTTTGTGAAACACAAGAACAACTGGGGATGAGCGGATACTCGGCAAGCACGAGTAATTATCCGTAGGGGTATTCATGCAGCAAGGAACTGCAGGGCAGTAAGCGTAAGAATTCTCAGAATATCGAAGAGTATTTCAGGACATCTTGTAATAACAAGAGCAACTGGGGATGACAATATGAACGATAGGTGTAAGTAGTTATCCAGAGGGATTTATCGATGGAAGTGAATTGCAAAAGCGATGGCACCTAGTCTCGAGAGCACATCGTAGAGTATCTTCGGAATCTTCTGGTGTAGCAGGCGATCGTCTGAAGTGAGGGGCTCTCCGGGAAAAAGTACTTGCGAGAACCTAAAGTTAGTTTTCTTTTTAGCAAAATCGTTTAACCCGAATAGAAGAGAGTTCAGAATCCCAGAGTAAAGGTCGAGGAGTAAAAGATCCTAGTACCTCCCGATGGCGACGTGGGCCCATGGGCCTCACAGCCATGTTAGTAAAAGTTTTTGTAATGTCTAGACTCGACTTCGGCCTAGGAGTGTGGAAGGGGGATTCCTACAGGCAGTCGGCTCTGATACCAACTTGTGACGCCCCCGATTCAATCGTACACTAATCATGCACGCAAATGTGTACGATCAAGATCAGGGACTCACGGGAAGATATCACAACACAACTCTACAAATAAAATAAGTCATACAAGCATCATAATACAAGCCAGGGGCCTCGAGGGCTCGAATACAAATGCTCGATCATAGACGAGTCAGCGGAAGCAACAATATCTGAGTACAGACATAAGTTAAACAAGTTTGCCTTAAGAAGGCTAGCACAAACTGGGATACAGATCGAAAGAGGCGCAGGCCTCCTGCCTGGGATCCTCCTAGGTCACTCCTGGTCGTCATCAGCGGGCAGCACGTAGTAGTAGGCACCTCCGGTGTAGTAGGGGTCGTCGTCGACGGTGGCGTCTGGCTCCTAGACTCCAGCATCTGGTTGCGACAACCAGAAAGAAAGGAAAGGGGGAAAAGGGGGGAGAAAGCAACCGTGAGTACTCATCCAAAGTACTCGCAAGCAAGGAACTACACTACATATGCATGGGTATATGTGTAAGGAGGCCATATCAGTGGACTGAACTGCAGAATGCCAGAATAAGAGGGGGGTAGCTAGTCCTGTCGAAGACTACGCTTCTGGTCACCTTCGTCTTGCATCAAGTATAAGAGAGTAGATTGAAGTCCTCCAAGTAGCATCTCCCAATAACATCTCATAGCATAATCCTACCCGGCGATCCCCTCCTCATATCCCTGAGGTAGAGCGACCACCGGTTGTATCTGGCACTTGGAAGGGTGTGTTTTTTTAAGTATCCGGTTCTAGTTGTCATAAGGTCAAGGTACAACTCCAAGTCGTCCTGTTACCGAAGATCACGGCTATTCGAATAGATTAACTTCCCTGCAGGGGTGCACCACATAGCCCAACACGCTCGATCCCATTTGGCCGGACACACTTTCCTGGGTCATGCCTGGCCTCGGAAGATCAACACGTCGCAGCCCCACCTAGGCAAAACAGAGAGGCCAGCACGCCGGTCTAAACCTAAGCGCGCAGGGGTCTGGGCCCATTGCCCTGAGCACACCTGCACGTTGCGAGGGCGGCCGGAAGCAGACCTAGCCTAGTAGGCGTTCCAGTCCAATCCGGCGCGCGCCGCTCCGTCGCTGACGTCTGAAGTGCTTCGGCTGATACCACGACGTCGGGATACCCATAACTACTCCCACGTAGATGGTTAGTGCGTATAGGCTCGTAGCCAGACTCAGATCAAATACCAAGATCTCGTTAGGCGTGTTAAGTGTCCGCGAACGCCGAACAGGGCCAGGCCCACCTCTCTCCTAGGCGGTCTCAACCTGCCCTGTCGCTCCGCCACAAAAGATCCACACAGAGGGCCGTCGGGACAAAGGTCCTTTCAGCCCCCAATCCGTGAATCACTCGCGGGTACTCTTCGAGCTGACCCGACTTTAGTCATCATCTGTATAGTATGTATGTATGTATAGTATATACCCGTGATCACCTCCCAGGTGATCACGGCCCGATAGTATAGCAAGGCAGACTGACAAGAATGTAGGGCCAATGATGATAAACTAGCATCCTATACTAAGCATTTAGGATTGCAGGTAAGGTATCAACAGGTGTAGCAACAATGTCAGGCTATGCATCAGAATAGGATCAACGGAAAGCAGTAACATGCTACACTACTCTAATGCAAGCAATATAGAGTAGAATAGGCGATATCTGGTGATCAAGGGGGGGGGGCTTGCCTGATTGCTCTGGCAAGAGAGAGGGGTCGTCAACTCCGTAGTCGAACTGGTCAGCAGCAGCGTCGGTCTCGTAGTCTACCGGAGAGAAGAGGGGGAAGAAATAATGAATACAGAGCAAACAAAGCATCACAAAATATAACAAGGCAATACGCGGTGTTCGGTGTGCCCTAACGCGGTAGTAGGTGATACCGGTGAAGGGGGGAAAACATCCGGGAAAGTATTCCCGGTGTTTCGTGTTTTCGGGCAGAGGAGCCGGAGGGGGAAAGTTGCGGGTTCGATAGGTTAGAGGGGTGTGGCGGACGAACGGACTGCGTATCCGGAATCGTCTCGTCGTTCTGAGCAACTTTCATGTTGAAAATATTTTAATCCGGATTACGGATTAAAAGATATGATTTTTAAAAGATTTTATTAATTTTGGAATTTAATTATTTATTTAATTAATTCGAAAAAATGTATTTATGACGTCAGCATGATGTCATGCTGACGTCAGCAGTCAACAGGGTTGACTGAGTCAAACCTGACAGGTGGGTCCCGCATGTCATTCTCTAATATCTAATTAACATAATCAGAGTTAATTAACATTAGTTAATTAGGTTAATTAGCGATTAGTGCTAATTAATCAGAATTAATTAGATTAATTAATTACTTAATTAATTAATTAATTAGTTAATTAGTTTTATTTAATTTTTCATTTTCTTTTATTTTTAAACCGTTCTGTGGGGGTGGGGCCCCCATGTCATCGGCCCACAGGGCCAAACGGGCATGCGGGCATGGGGGGTTTGCGGGGCGGTGCCCGTTTCGGGCGCAACCCCGAAGGACGCGGCGCGGGCGCCCGCGCCCGAAGCCAACGGGGGTCGGGGC
>NC_057804.1:8733522-8757433 GCF_018294505.1 Triticum aestivum
AGTGGGTAGGTTAGGGTTTGGGGCGTGGGGGGTTATGGGGGTGGCCGACTGGGCCTGGGGTCGGCCCAGTTGGGCCAGGGTCCAGGGGGGATTTCTCTTTTTTTTTGTATTGTTTTCCTGTTTTCTCTTTATTTATTTTCTTTTCTGTTTTTATTTATTTATAAACACTTAGGCATTTTATAAAATTGTGAACCTTACACCATAATTATCTTTGTAATATTTGGCAACCACCGAACATTTTTGTTTTAATTTTTGAAAACTTTTATTGTTTTCTTTTATTTAAATTTTGAATTTGTTTCGGTTTCGAACCAATGTGAGTTTAGCAACAGTAATCGTGGTGATGTGGCATCATTAGCAAAGGTTTACTGTAGCTTGATTATCCGGGCGTCACACACATGATGGTTCTTGCTCTGGAACTCCAGGCTCCCAAACCTCTTGTGAACAGAACTTGTTGTCTTGTTTGTGTCAATTCTATATACATGTGTGTCGTTGATGCCCCGCAGGCTATATATGCATAAACTCTATACTTGGTTGGTTTGTCGGTAACTTTTGTTTTGTTGTATGTTTGTGTCACTTTTACCTTCTTGCAAAATGTTGCTACCAAAAGTGCATTATATCCCTAATCTTATTTTTGTGTTGATTCCAATAGGTTAGGGAGGATTAATGTCGTTTATCAAGCTTATCTCGGGACATTTGTCTCTCGGTGAATATCTTTGGGTATGGTAAGCCCCTCATTTCACAAAGGAGAAGGTGTTAGTTATCTGAAGATTCAAAGGTTTTCTGTATTATTTGAGTCGTAGGAAAGCAACACTGTTAAGAGGGGTCGACGTGTTTGAGAATGTTGGGGATCATACAAAACATATACACTTAGCCATGCCACTGTGTCAAGTCGACATTTTGGTAAAATCCCAGGAAGTTTTTCCCAAATGTTAGGATCCCCCGGTCCCAGAGTCATGGCATTACCCCCTAGAGTCCATATGTTTTGCTATTGGACACTCCAGTTCCCCATACCCTGGGATGCTTAGGTTCCAAAGTCCCATGCCCAATGTGTTGCTAACCTTCTACATTCATCAGGTCCTTGGGGTCTCTTCCCCCAAGTCCTATTGTGGAATGTGCGGGTCTGCCTGCCTCAGGTGAGTCCGGATCCCCGGGCTATTAAAACTTGGGCCCCGGACTCCCTTGTGGGACAATGGTATAATCTGCCTAGTGAGGAGGGGTATACAATCCCTATTCCATTAGCTATGAGGTGCTACACCATACCTATACGCTAAAATCTTCATTCCTCCCCTCCATGGTTATTTGGGTATTGAAATAGGAACACATAGTCCACATTTCCACCGCACCGATTTGTAATTCCGCAACTCGTTCATCACCAACACTTGCTACTCTTGGAGATTTGGGACTTATAGGTAGTGCTAGTGAATGCCAAGAAGATTCCTTGCTTGCAATGTGTTTCAAAAGTATGTAAAGGTTTTTTCGTTGCCTTCAAGATCAACCCCGAGTGTTTTGAGGCTCATCGGTTGGGGGTGACTCAAAGGGAGTTTAGGGTGAGTCACTTGGTGGCGGTTTGGAGCTTTGACTTCGGCACCTATCCAATGGACATTGTCACTCCCCAAAGAGTGTCAACTTCTAGATACATACACATCTCCGATTCAGTTGTGCTAATCCTTTCCCGCACACTTCTTACTTTGCTTGCTTGTGTTTTACTGGTTATATTGTGGCATTTTCCAACCCGGGCGTGTCTGCCGACATTTCAGGGGTTGGATTTGGATTTGCCAAGTGCAGCCATAGATGCTCTAACTTTGATACTCCCTCCGTTCCACAATGTATCTTGCCTACGCATCCCGAGATATAAGTTTGACCGTAAATTAGATCAACGAGACAGATTGCGACGGAAACAAAAAATATTACACTGAATTCGTATTTCGATACAAATTCAGTTGTATAATTTTTGCTCCTGCCACAGTTGGTCTTGTTGGTTAAATTTAAAGTCAACGTTATATCTCGGAAAGTGCAGGCGCATGACATTGTGGAGTTGCTGGAGTATAAATAAAGGAAGTTTTACAGAGTGAAAAAAGCTAGGAGACTGAGTTACTCGTTGTGCAATGTACAGAACGGCCCATTTTGGGAGCGGCGTCGTCGTTGTACAAGATGTCATGGGATGTGCATTTGAAGAGAGAAGGCAACCCAGGACATGGTTGAGCCCATACCGCAATCTTGTAGGACGGATGTCTCGAGTCCACCAGAAACCGAGGCTCGCTTCCGTGGACACACAACCGGTGGCTCCATGCATGCGATGCACGCGCGCGCCATCCCCAAGCAAGCTAAGTAATCGCTCCCCGTCGACGGTGCAGTACAGCTAATCCACCACTCGGTGCCAAACTCCTACGTGTGAGAGACCATCGTGAGCCCAGCTATACAACCTCCGCTCCCTCCTGCTGTCCTCATTCACTACGCAGCCGAATTCCCCCCGTCTCCAACGCTCAATCCCCGGCCCGTGGATCACCAGACCTCTCCTCGCCTTGCCATGGCAGCCGCCGCTCTCAAAGTGCAGCTCAACACCCATGTTGCCACCATGTACGCCGAGGTGAGCCCCCTCCTCTCCCCTGCCTCCACTCCCTTCTAGTCGTGTGGTTGTGGATTTTTTGCTTGGTTGGCGGCTGACTTGGCCTTGGCCTTGGCCCTCCTGTTGGGGAATGTAGCAGAAATTCAAAATTTTCCTACGTGCCACCAAGATCTATCTATGGAGAAACCAGCAACGAGGGGAAGGAGAGTGCATCTACATACCCTTGTAGATCGCTAAGCGGAAGCGTTCAAGAGAACGGGGTTGAAGGAGTCGTACTCGTCGTGATCCAAATCACCGGAGATCCTAGTGCCGAACGGACGGCACCTCCGTGTTCAACACACATGCAGCCCGGTGACGTCTCCCATGCCTTGATCCAGCAAGGAGAGAGGGAGAGGTTGAGGAAGACTCCGTCCAGCAGCAGCACAATGGCGTGGTGGTGGTGGAGGAGCGTGGCAATCCTGCAGGGCTTCGCCAAGCACCGCGGGAGAGTAGGAGGACTTGGGAGAGGGGACGGGCTGCGCCAGAACTTGGGTAAAGCTCCCATGCGCCTCCCCACTATATATAGGGGTGGAGGGGGCTGGTTTCTTTCCCTCCAAGTCCATTGGGGCGTTGGCAAAGGTGGGAGGAAAGGAATCCCATCATTTCCTTCTCCACCGATTGTTATCCCCACTTTTTAGGGATCTTGATCTTATCCCTTCGGGATATGATCTTATTCCTTCTAAGGGGGGATCTTGGTGCGCCTTGACCAGGGGTGTGGGGCCTTGCCCCCACTACCCACGTTCATGTGGGTCCCCCCATGCAGGTGGGCCCCACTCCAGAACCTTCTAGAACCTTCCTGGTACAATACCGAAAAATCTCGAACATTTTCCGGTGGCCAAAATAGGACTTCCCATATATAAATCTTTACCTCCGGACCATTCCGGAACTCCTCTGACGTCCGGCATCTCATCCGGGACTCCGAACAACATTTGGTAACCACATACAAACTTCCTTTATAACCCTAGCGTCATCGAACCTTAAGTGTGTAGACCCTACGGGTTCGGAAACCATGCAGACATGACCGAGACGTTCTCCGGTCAATAACCAACAGCGGGATCTGGATACCCATGTTGGCTCCCACATGTTCCACGATGATCTCATCGGATGAACCACGATGTCAAGGACTCAATCAATCCCGTATACAATTCCCTTTGTCCAGTGGTATTATACTTGCCCGAGATTCGATCGTCGGTATGCCGATACCTTCTTCAATGTCGTTACCGGCAAGTCTCTTTACTCGTTCCGTAACACATCATCCCGCGATCAACTCTTTGATCACATTATGCACATTATGATGATGTCCTACCGAGTGGGCCCAGAGATACCTCTCCGTTTACACGGAGTGACAAATCCCAGTCTCGATTCGTGCCAACCCAACAGACACTTTCGGAGATACCTGTAGTGCACTTCTATAGCCACCCAGTTACGTTGTGACGTTTGGTACACCCAAAGCATTCCTGCGGTATCCGGGAGTTGCACAATCTCATGGTCTAAGGAAATGATACTTGACATTAGAAAAGCTTTAGCATATGAACTACACGATCTTTGTGCTAGGCTTAGGATTGGGTCTTGTCCATCACATCATTCTCCTAATGATGTGATCCCGTTATCAACGACATCCAATGTCCATGGTCAGGAAACTGTGACCATCTATTGATCAACGAGCTAGTCAACTAGAGGCGTACTAGGGACATGGTGTTGTCTATGTACCCACATGTATCTGAGTTTCCTTTCAATACAATTATAGCATGGATAATAAACGATTATCATGAACAAGGAAATATAATAATAACTAATTTATTATTGCCTCTAGGGCATATTTCCAACAGTCTTCCACTTGCACTAGAGTCAATAATCTAGTTCACATCGCCATGTGATTAACACTCACAGGTCACATCGCCATGTGACCAACATCCAAAGAGTTTACTAGTGTCACTAAACTAGTTCACATCATCATGTGATTAAGACTCAATGAGTTCTGGGGTTTGATCATGCTTTGCTTCCAAGAAAGGTTTTAGTCAACGGGTCTGCAACATTCAGATCCGCATGTACTTCGCAAATCTCTAGGTCATATTGTAAATGCTGCTTCCACGCTCAACTTGGAGCTATTCCAAATGGTTGCTCCACTATACGTATCCGGTTTGCTACTCAGAGTCATTCGGATAGGTGTTAAAGCTTGCATCGATGTAACCCTTTACGTCGAACTCTTTATCACCTCCATAATCGAGAAACATATCCTTATTCCTCTAAGGATAATTTTGACCTCTATCTGGTGATCCACTCCTTGATCACCTTTGTATCCTCTTGCCATATATGTAGCAAGGCACACATCAGGTGCGGTACACAGCATAGCATACTATAGAGCCTACGTCTGAAACATAGGGGACGACCTTCGTCCTTTCTCTCTCTTCTGTCCTGGTCGAGCTTTAACTCTTAACTTCATACCTTACAACTCAGGCAAGAACTCCTTCTTTGACTGATCCATCTTGAACACCTTCAAGATCATGTCAAGGTATGTGCTCATTTGAAAGTACCATTTAGCGTTTTTTGATCTATCTGTTGGAAATATGCCCTAGAGGCAATAGTAAAAGCATTATTATTATATTTCCTTGTTCATGATAATTGTCTTTTATTCATGCTATAACTGTATTACCCGGAAATCGTAATACACGTGTGAATACATAGACCATAACATGTCCCTAGTGAGCCTCTAGTTGACTAGCTCGTTGGTCAATAGATAGTCATGGTTTCCTGACTATGGACATTAGATGTCATTGACAACGGGATCACATCATTAGGAGAATGATGTGATGGACAAGACCCAATCCTAAGCATAGCACAAGATCGTGTAGTTCGTTTTGCTAGAGCTTTTTCAATGTCAAGTATCTCTTCCTTAGACCATGAGATCGTGTAAGTCCCGGATACCGTAAGAGTGCTTTGGGTGTACCAAACGTCACAACGTAACTGGGTGACTATAAAGGTGCACTACAGGTATCTCCGAAAGTGTCTGTTGGGTTGACACGGATCGAGACTGGGATTTGTCACTCCGTATGACGGAGAGGTATCTCTGGGCCCACTCGGTAATGCATCATCATAATGAGCTCAAAGTGACCAAGTATCTGGTCACGGGATCATGCATTACGGTACGAGTAAAGTGACTTGCCGGTAACGAGACTGAACGAGGTATTAGGATACCGGCGATCGAGTCTCGGGCATGTAACGTACCGATTGACAATGGGAATTGTATACGGGGTTGTTCGAATCCTCGACATCGTGGTTCATTCGATGAGCTCATCGAGGAGCATGTGGGAGCCAACATGGGTATCCAGATCCCGCTGTTGGTTATTGCCCGAGAGCCGTCTCGGTCATGTCTACGTGACTCCCGAACCCGTAGGGTCTACACACTTAAGGTTCAATGACGCTAGGGTTGTATGAATATGAGTATGCAGTATACCGAATGTTGTTCGGAGTCCCGGATGAGATCCCGAACGTCACGAGGAGTTCCAGAATGGTTCGGAGGTAAAGAATTATGTACAGGAAGTGGTATTTCGGCCATCGGGAAAGTTTCGGGGTCACCCGGTATTGTACCGGGACCACCGAAAGGGTCCTGGGGGTCCACCGGGTGGGGCCACCCATCCCGGAGGGCCCCAAGGGCCGAATTGGGGAGGGGAACCAGCCCATAGTGGGCTGGTGCGCCCTCCTTGGCCCACCCCCTGCGCCTAGGGTTGAAACCCTAGGGTGGGGGGGGGCGCCCCACTTGCCTTGGGGGGCACTCCACCCCCTTGGCCGCCGCCCCCTTGGGAGATTGGATCTCCTAGGGCCGCCCCCCCTGGGGGCCTATATAAAGGGAGGGGGGAGGGGGGCAGCCGCACCCTGAAGTCCTGGCGCCCCCTCCCCCTGCTACACCTCTTCCTCCTCCGTCACGCGCTTGGCAAAGCCCTGCCGGAGTGCTGCTGCTCCACCACCACCACGCCGTTGTGCTGCTGCTGGAGCCATCATCATCAACCTCTCCTTCCCCCTTGCTGGATCAAGAAGGAGGAGACGTCATCCGCTCCGTACGTGTGTTGAACGCGGAGGTGCCGTCCGTTCGGCGCTAGGATCTCCGGTGATAGGATCACGACGAGAACGACTACTTCAACCCCGTTCTTTTGAACGCTTCCGCTCGCGATCTACAAAGTGGTATGTAGATGCATCTCCCTTGACTCGTTGCTTAGATGAACTCATAGATGGATCTTGGTGAAACCGTAGGAAAATTTTTAATTTTCTGCAACGTTCCCCAACACTATCCTCATAGATCTTGATGCTCAATGTTCAAGTAGCTTAATCCAGGTTCTCCATTGAAAAACACTTTTCAAATAACCCCATATGCTTTCCAGAAATTCTACATCATTTCTGATCAACAATATGTCAACAACATATACTCATCAAAAACTCTATAGCGCTCCCACTCACTTCTTTGGAAATACAAGTTTCTCATAAACTTTTGTATAAACCCAAAATCTTTGATCATCTCATCAAAGCGTACATTCCAACTCCGAGATGCTTACTCCGGTCCTTAGAAGGATTGCTGGAGTTTTGCATATTTGTTAGCGTTCTTCAGGATTGTCAAAACCTTCTGGTTGTATTACATACAACCTTTCCTCAAGAAAACTGTCGAGGAAACAATGTTTTGACATTCTATCTGCAAGATTTCATAAATAATGCAGTAACTGCTAATCCATTTCCAACAAACTCTTAGCATTGCTACGAGTGAGAAAGCCTCACCGTAGTCAACTCCTTGAACTTGTCGGAAAACATCTTAACGACAAGTCAAGCTTTCTTAATGGTGATTCTTACCATCATTATCTGTCTTCCTTTTAAAATCCATCTGTACCCAACGGACTTACGACCATCAAGTATTTCTTCCAAAGTCATGGATCCTTTCTCGGATTTTATGGCCTCGAGCCATTTGTCGGAATCCGGGCCCACCATCGCTTCTCCATAGCTCGTAGGTTCATTGTTGTCTAGCAACATGACCTCCAAGACAAGATTACCGTACCACTCCGAAGCAGTACGCGTCCTTGTCGTCCTACGAGGTTCAGTAGTGACTTGATCTGAAGCATCATGATCACTATCATCAGCTTCCACTTCAATTGGTGTAGGTGCCACATGAACAACTTCTGTGCCCTGCTACACACTGGTTGAAGTGATGGTTCAATAACCTCATCAAGTCTCCACCATCCTCCCACTCAATTCTTTCGTGAGAAACTTTTCCTCGAGAAAGGACCCGTTTACAGAAACAATCACTTTTGCTTCTGGATCTGAGATAGGAGGTATACCCAACTGTTTTGGGTGTCCTATGAAGATGTATTTATCCGCTTTGGGTTTTGAGCTTATCACGATGAAACTTTTTCACATAAGCATCGCAGCCCCAAACTTTCAAGAGACGACAGCTTAGGTTTCTCTAAACCATAGTTCACACGGTGTCATCTCAACGGAATTATGTGGTTCCCTATTAAAGTGAATGTGGTTGTCTCTAATGCCTAACCCATGAACGATAGTGGTAATTCGATAAGTGACATCATGGAACGCACCATATCCAATAGGGTACAACTATGATGTTCGGACACACCATCACACTATGGTGTTCCGGGCGGTATTAATTGTGAAACAATTTCCACAATGTCTTAATTGCGTGCCAAAGCTCGTAACTCAGATACTCATCTCTATGATCATATCATAGACATTTTATCCTCTTGTCATGATGATCTTTAACTTCACTCTGAAATTACTTGAACCATTCAATAATTCAGACTTGTGTTTCATCAAGTAAATATACTCAACATCTACTTGAATCATCTGTGAAGTCAGAACATAACGATATTCACTACATGCCTCAGCACTCATTGGACTGCACACATCAAAGTGTGTTACTTCCAACAAGTTGCTATCTTGTTCCATCTTACTGAAAACGAGGCTTTTCAGTCATCTTGCCTATGTGGTATGATTTGCATATCTCAAGTGATTCAAAATCAAGTGAGTCCAAATGATCCATCTGCATGGAGTTTCTTCATGCGTCTACACCAATAGATATGGTTTGCATGTCTCAAACTTTTCAAAAACGAGTGACTCCAAAGATCCATCAACATGGAGCTTCTTCATGCGTTTTACACCAATATGACTTACATGGCAGTGCCACAAGTAAGTGGTACTATCATTACTATCTTACATCTTTTGGCATGAAAATGTGCATCACTACGATCGAGATTCAATAAACCATTCCTTTAGGTGCAATACCATTGAAGGTATTATTCAAATAAATAGAGTAACCATTATTCTCCTTAAATGAATAACCGTATAGCGATAGACACAATCGAATTATGTCTATGCTCAACGCAAACACCAAAAGTCAATTATTCAGGTTTAATACTAATCTTGATGGTAGAGGGAGCGTGTGATGTTTGATCACATCAACCTTGGAAACACTTCCAACACATATCGTCAGCTCACCTTTAGCTAGTCTCTGTTTATTCCGTAGCTTTTATTTCGAGTTACTAACACTTAGCAACCGAACCGGTATCTAATACCCTGGTGCTACTAGGAGTACTAGTAAAGTACACATTAACATAATGTATATCCAATATACTTCTATCGACCTTCCCAGCCTTCTTATCTACCAAGTATCTAGGGTAATTCTGCTCCAGTGGTTGTTCCCCTTATTACAGAAGCACTTAGTCTCGGGTTTGGGTTCAACCTTGGGTTTCTTCACTGGAGCAGCAACTGATTTGTCGTTTCATGAAGTGTCCCTTCTTGCCCTTGCCCTTCTTGAAACTAGTGGTTTCACCAACCATCAACAATTGATGCTCCTTCTTGATTTCTACTTTCGCGGTGTCAAACATCGTGAATACCTCAAGGATCATCATATCTATCCCTGATGTGTTATAGTTCATCATAAGCTCTAGCAGCTTGGTGGCAATGACTTTGGAGAAACATCACTATCTCATCTGGAAGATCAACTCCCACTCGATTCAAGTGATTGTTGCACTCAGACAATCTGAGCACAAGCTCAACGATTGAGCTTTTCTCTCTTAGTTTGCAGGCTAAGAAAATCGTCGGAAGTATTATACCTCTTGACGTGGGCACGAGCCTGAAATCCCAATTTCAGCCCTCGAAACATCTCATATGTTCCGCGATGTTTCGAAAAACGTCTTTGGTGCCTCAACTCTAAACCGTTTAACTGAACTATCACGTAGTTATCAAAACGTGTATGTCCGATGTTCGCAACATCCACAGACGATGATTGGGGTTCAGCACACTAAGCGGTGCATTAAGGACATAAGCTTTCTACTGTCCGCATAATCGCTACTGTCAACTTTCAACTATATTTTCTCTAGGAACATATCTAAACAGTGGAACTAAAGCGCGAGCTTACGACATAATTTGCAAAGATCTTTTGACTGTGTTCAGGATAATTAAGTTCATCTCATGAACTCCCACTCAGATAGACATCCCTCTAGTCATCTAAGTGATTACATGATCCGAGTCAACTAGGCCGTGTCCGATCATCACGTGAGACGGACAAGTCATCATCGGTGAACATCTTCATGTTGATCGTATCTACTATACGACTCATGCTTGACCTTTCGGTCTCTTGTGTTCCAAGGCCATGTCTGTACATGCTAGGCTCGTCAAGTTAGCCTAAGTGTTTCGCGTGTGTAAATCTGGCTTACACCCGTTGTCTGTGAACGTAAGAATCTATCACACCCGATCATCACGTGGTGCTTCGAAACGATGAACTTTCGCAACGGTGCACAGTTAGGGGGAACACTTTCTTGAAATTTTAATGAGGGATCATCTTATTTACTACCGTCGTTCTAAGCAAATAAGATGTATAAACATGATAAACATCACATGCAATCAAATAGTGACATGATATGGCCAATATCATTTTGCTCCTTTTGATCTCCATCTTCGGGGCTCCATGATCATCGTCGTCACTGGCATGACACCATGATCTCCATCATCATGATCTCCATCATCGTGTCTCCATGAAGTTGTCTCGCCAACTAATTACTTCTACTACTATGGCTACCGGTTAGCAATAAAGTAAAGTAATTACATGGCGTTGTTCAATGACACGCATGTCATACAATAAATAAAGACAACTCCTATGGCTCCTGCCGGTTGTCATACTCATCGACATGCAAGTCGTGATTCCTATTACAAGAACATGATCAATCTCATACATCACATATCATCCATCACATTCTTCTTGGCCATATCACATCACATAGCATACCCTGCAAAAACAAGTTAGACGTCCTCTAATTGTTGTTTGCATGTTTTACGTGGCTGCTATGGGTTTCTAGGAAGAACGTTTCTTACCTACGCAAAAGCCACAACGTGATATGTCAATTGCAATTTACCCTTCATAAGGACCCTTTTCATCGAATCCGTTCCGACTAAAGTGGGAGAGACTGGCACCCGCTAGCCACCTTATGCACCAAGTGCATGTCAGTCGGTGGAACCTGTCTCACGTAAGTGTACGTGTAAGGTCGGTCCGGGCCGCTTCATCCCACAATACCGTCGAAACAAGATTTGACTAGTAACGGTAAGCATATTGAACAAAATCAATGCCCACAACTACTTTGTGTTCTACTCGTGCAAAGAATCTACGCAATAGACCTAGCTCATGATGCCACTATTGGGGAACGTAGCAGAAATTCAAAATTTTCGTACGTGTCACCAAGATCTATCTATGGAGAAACCAGCAACGAGGGGAAGGAGAGTGCATCTACATACCCTTGTAGATCTCTAAGCGGAAGCGTTCAAGAGAACGGGGTTGAAGGAGTCGTACTCGTCGTGATCCAAATCACCGGAGATCCTAGTGCCGAACGGACGGCACCTCCGTGTTCAACACACATGCAGCCCGGTGACGTCTCCCATGCCTTGATCCAGCAAGGAGAGAGGGAGAGGTTGAGGAAGACTCCGTCCAGCAATAGCACAACGGCGTGGTGGTGGTGGAGGAGCGTGGCAATCCTGCAGGGCTTCGCCAAGCACCGCGGGAGAGTAGGAGGACTTGGGAGAGGGGACGGGCTGCGCCAGAACTTGGGTAAAGCTCCCATGCGCCTCCCCACTATATATAGGGGTGGAGGGGGCTGGTTTCTTGCCCTCCAAGTCCATTGGGGCGTTGCCAAAGGTGGGAGGAAAGAAATCCCATCATTTCCTTCCCCACCGATTGTTATCCCCCCTTTTTAGGGATCTTGATCTTATCCCTTCGGGATATGATCTTATTCCTTCTAAGGGGGGATCTTGGTGCACCTTGACCAGGGGTGTGGGGCCTTGCCCCCACTACCCACGTTCATGTGGGTCCCCCCATGCAGGTGGGCCCCACTCCGGAACCTTCTAGAACCTTCCAGGTACAATACCGAAAAATCTCGAACATTTTCCGGTGGCCAAAATAGGACTTCCCATATATAAATCTTTACCTCCGGACCATTCTGGAACTCCTCGTGACGTCCGGGATCTCATCCGGGACTCCGAACAACATTCGGTAACCACATACAAACTTCCTTTATAACCCTAGCGTCATCGAACCTTAAGTGTGTAGACCCTACGGGTTCGGGAACCATGCAGACATGACCGAGACGTTCTCTGGTCAATAACCAACAGCGGGATCTGGATACCCATGTTGGCTCCCACATGTTCCACGATGATCTCGTCGGATGAACCACGATGTCAAGGACTCAATCAATCTCGTATACAATTCCCTTTGTACAGTGGTATTATACTTGCCCGAGATTCGATCGTCGGTATGCCGATACCTTCTTCAATCTCGTTACCGGCAAGTCTCTTTACTCGTTCCGTAACACATCATCCCACGATCAACTCTTTGATCACATTGTGCACATTATGATGATGTCCTACTGAGTGGGCCCAGAGATACCTCTCCATTTACACGGAGTGACAAATCGCAGTCTCGATTTGTGCCAACCCAACAGACACTTTTGGAGATACCTGTAGTGCACCTCTATAGCCACCCAGTTACGTTGTGACATTTGGTACACCCAAAGCATTCCTACGGTATCCGGGAGTTGCACAATCTCATGGTCTAAGGAAATGATACTTGACATTAGAAAAGCTTTAGCATATGAACTACACGATCTTTGTGCTAGGCTTAGGATTGGGTCTTGTCCATCACATCATTCTCCTAATGATGTGATCCCGTTATCAACGACATCCAATGTCCATGGTCAGGAAACTGTGACCATCTATTGATCAACGAGCTAGTCAACTAGAGGCGTACTAGGGACATGGTGTTGTCTATGTACCCACACATGTATCTGAGTTTCTTTCAATACAATTATAGCATGGATAATAAACGATTATCATGAACAAGGAAATATAATAATAACTAATTTATTATTGCCTCTAGGGCATATTTCCAACACTTCCCTCCCGTGCTCGACGTTGATCCAGGGTGTGGTGGACAAGGATCTGTGCCCTGATGTCAGTACCTCCCCCACGCCCTCCCTCTGCTCTTGGTCACGGGTACTACTGACTCATGTTATCTTCTGTTGAACCTGTATTTCCTAGCCCGGTTCAGTAGCTAGCTTAGTTTTCTTTCAGTTAGCAAATAAACAGCCAAGTCACGTGTGCATGTACACGATGAGGCCGATCCTAGTTTCAGTTAGTAGTTAGCTAGCTTGGCACGGCCATTAGTGTTGCATGGGATGGCATGCAGCATAGCTCGCGGCACGCGCGCATCACTCGCACATCGAGCGTCGTGGGATGGCACGGCCGGTCTGCTCGCGTGTGGAGTCGATCTTTTTCTTTGTAATCTCAGTACAAATAAGACGAATGAAAACGGGAAAAGCTGCAACGCAATATGCAGCACAAAACCACCCGAGTCATCATCCTCCTCTCGCCATTGTTGTTGTGAGCTAGAGTTTGCAGGTCTTCCTGGTACCAACAAGTGGCATCAGAGTCGCGTCGTTTCCTCAGCGACCATGGCTAGTTCGACATCCCCGGGGGGCACTCCGGTGACCGTTGACGCCGTGGCAGCAGCCCGTGCAGCAGCTGGCAAGAGCGGCGATAACAGCGCGCGCTCGCCGACTCCAGACCGCGGTCGCAGCCGTGGTCGGAGTCGAACCCGCAGGCACGGCAAGGATATCATCGTGCACGAGCACACGATCCAAGAGCGCCTCGTCCCGGGCGGCAACACGGTGTGGCCGATGCTCACGCCGACGAACTACTTTGAGTGGTCCATGCTGATGCAAATCAACATGGAGGCTAACTTGATGTGGGACGTGGTTGAGGGAAACCCGACGAGCGTCCCCAACGACAAGGCGGCGCTGGCGGCCATCCTGCGATCCGTACCAGCGGAGATGGTGGGTGCGATCGTGGTGAAGAGGACGGTGAAGGAGGCGTGTGACACGATCAAGACCATGTGCATGGGTGTGGCGCGCGTCCGCGAAGCCACGGCGCAACGACTACGCTCCGAGTTTGAGGCGATCGCATTCTGCGACGGCGAGACGCTCGACGCGTTTGGCATGTGGATCACCTCGCTCGTCAACAACCTGCGTTCGCTCGGCGACACCATGGATGAGGTGAGAGTGGTTCAGAAATTCCTCCGCGTCGTCCCGTATCGGTACATGCAGATTGTTCTCGCCATCGAGACGATGCTCGACCTCAACACGCTCTCCGTTGAGGAGCTTGTCGGTCGCTTGCGCTCCACGGAGGAGCGCTACCTCACCAATGATCAAGGTGGAGGCTGCGGGGCACAGCTATTGATGACGGAGGCGCAGTGGCACGCACGCAAGAACCAGCGCGCCCAAGGCCAGAGTAACGGCCAGGGCAGCAGACAAGGCGGGTCTGACGGACAAGGCGGGTCTGGCGGACAGGGCGGTGGCTCAAATCATCGCCGCGGCAAGCAACAAAATCGTCGTGGTGGCGGCCAAGGCGGCGGTGGAAACGGCGGGCGCGACGGCGCGCCGAACGGAGAGCGCGACATGTCCCAGGTCAAGTGTTACAATTGTAACAAGCCTGGGCACTTCTCCAAGCACTGCACCGAGCCACGACGCGAGCGCAAGGAGCAAGCAAACCTGGTGTGTGGCGAAGGGGAGGACACGGAGACGTCTCTCCTGCTAGCCACGGTGAGCAAACTTTCGACAACCACAAAGCGCCTGGTCGAGCGCGTTCTCCTCAATGAGGAGCGCTCCCAGGTGCACGCTGCCCTCGTCGATGGCCGCTGCGACATGTCCTGGTACCTGGACACCGGGGCAAGCAACCACATGTCCGGGTGCCGGGAGATCTTCTTCGAGCTCGACGTCGGCGTGCGCGGCTCCGTGCGGCTCGGCGACGGCAACGACATGCAGATCGAGGGGAGGGGCACCATCCTGTTTGAGTGCCGAAACAGTGAGCACCTGACTCTGTCAGAGGTGTACTTTATACCTCGTCTACGCAGCAACATCATCAGCTTGGGTCAGATGGACGAACTTGGGTCTGATACCAACATCTGCCATGGACTACTGCGGCTTCGCGATCAGGAAGGCCGCCTCATCGCGCGCGTTCAGAGGAATGGCGGACGGCTAAACGTGCTCCGCCTAACGGCAGGGCGCCTGGTCTACCTGTTGTCACGCGGAGCAGACGAGGCATGGTTGTGGCACAGTCGCTACGGCCACCAGAACTTCCATGCGCTGTGGTATCTCGGGCGCTTGGGCATGGCGGATGGCGTCCCCGTCATCGACCGCGTTGACCAAGTGTGCGACGGGTGCGCCCTGGGCAAGAAGCACCGGCTGCCGTTTCCCCAGGCCACGACGTACCGCGCGGAGCACGCTCTGGAGCTCATTCACAGCGACCTTTGTGGCCCAATCAAGCCGGCCACAGCGGGAGGTAACCGGTATTTTCTCTTGATCATTGATGATTGCTCACGATACATGTGGCTTGAGCTGTTGCAAACCAAAGATGAGGCGTTTGATCGCTTCAAGAAAATCAAGGCACGGGCCGAGGCCGAGTCGAACTGCAACCTCCTGGCGTTCCATTCAGATCGGGGTGGCGAGTTCAACTCGATCGCCTTCCACAACTACTGCGATGACGGCGGCATCAAGCACTGCACCACCGCGCCGTACACGCCCCAACAGAACGGCGTGGTCGAGCGGCGCAACCAGTGTTGGAAATATGCCCTAGAGGCAATAATAAAAGTATTGTTATTATATTTCTTTGTTCATGATAATAGTCTTTTATTCATGCTATAACTGTATTATCCGGAAATCGTAATACACGTGTGAATACATAGACCACAATATGTCCCTAGTGAGCCTCTAGTGGACTAGCTCGTTGTGATCAACAGATAGTCATGGTTTCCTGGCTATGGACATTGGATGTCGTTGATAACGGGATCACGTCATTAGGAGAATGATGTGATGGACAAGACCCAATCCTAAGCATAGCACAAAGGTCGGTTAGTTCGTTTGCTAGAGCTTTTCCAATGTCAAGTATCTCTTCCTTAGACCATGAGATCGTGTAACTTCCGGACACCGTAGGAGTGCTTTGGGTGTATCAAACGTCACAACGTAACTAGGTGACTATAAAGGTGCACTACAGGTATCTCCGAAAGTGTCTATTGGGTTGACACGGATCGAGACTGGGATTTGTCACTCCGTATGATGGAGAGGTATCTCTGGGCCCACTCGGTAATGCATCATCATAATGAGCTCAAGGTGACCAAGGTGTTGGCCACGGAATCATGCATTATGGTACGAGTAAAGTGACTTGCCGGTAACGAGACTGAACAAGGTATTGGGATACCGACGATCGAGTCTCAGGCAAGTAACGTACCGATTGACAAAGGGAATTGTATACGGGGTTTGATCGAATCCTCGACATCGTGGTTCATCCGATGACATCATCGAGGAGCATGTGGGAGCCAACATGGGTATCCAGATCCCGCTGTTGGTTATTGACCGAAGAGTCTCGGTCCTGTCTGCATGTCTCCCGAACCCGTAGGGTCTACACACTTAAGGTTCGGTGACGCTAGGGTTATCAGGAAGACAAGTATGTGATTGCCGAATGTTGTTCGGAGTCCCGGATGAGATCCCGGACATCACAAGGAGTTCCGGAATGGTCCGGAGGTAAAGTTTTATATATGGGAAGTTGTTAAACGGGCACCGGAAAGTTTCGGGGTCATACCGGTATTGTACCGGGACCACCGGAAAGGTTCCGGGGGTCCACCGGGAGGGACCACCCCTCCCGGGGGGCCACTTGGGCTGCGTAGGGATAGCAGCCAGCCCCTAGTGGGCTTGGCGCCCCCCCCCCCTTGGGCCCATGCGCCTAGGGTTGGGGGGGAAACCCTAAGGGGGCGCACCCCCCTTGCTTGGGGGGCAAGCCCCCCACCCCTTGGCCGCCCCCCCCCTAGGGTTTTCCCTAGAGGGCCGGCCCCCCTTGCCCTTTCCCCTATATATAGAGGGGTGAGGGGAGGGCTGCAACACACCAAAACTCAAGGCGCAGCCCCTCCCCTCCCCAACACCTCTCCTCCTCCATACGTGCTTGGCGAAGCTCTGTCGGAGTACTGCTGCACCAACTACACCACGCCGTCGTGCTGCCGTTGGAGCTGCCTTCCTCAACCTCTCCTTCCTCCTTGCTGGATCAAGACGGAGGAGACGTCTCCCGTCCCGTACGTGTGTTGAACGCGGAGGTGCTGTCCGTTCAGCACTTGGACATCGGTGATCCGAATCACGTTCGAGTACGACTTCATCATCACCATCCCCTTGACAAGCTTCCGCTCGTGATCTACAAGTGGTATGTAGATGCAAACTCTCTCCCTTGACTCGTTGCTTAGATGAACTCATAGATGGATCTTGGTGAAACCGTAGGAAAAATTTTAATTTTCTGCAACGTTCCCCAACAGTGGCATCATGAGCTAGGTCTATGCGTAGTTCTCTTTGCACGAGTAGAACACAATTTTGTTGTGGGCGTGGATCTTGTCAACTTGCTTGCCTCTACTAGTCTTTTCTTGCTTCAGCGGTATTGTGGGATGAAGCGGCCCGGACCAACCTTACACGTACTTTTACGTGAGACCGGTTCCACCGATTAACATGCACTAGTTGCATAAGGTGGCTGGCGGGTGTCTGTCTCTCCCACTTTAGTTGGAGCGGATTCGATGAAAAGGGCCCTTATGAAGGGTAAATAGAAGTTGACAAAATCACGTTGTGGTTATTCGTAGGTAAGAAAATGTTCTTGCTAGAACCCAATTGCTGCCACGTAAAAGATGCAACAACAATTAGAGGACGTCTAACTTGTTTTTGCAGCGATTGATCATGTGATGTGATATGGCCAGAAGTTGTGATGAATGATGAATTGTGATGTATGAGATCATGTTCTTGTAATAGGATTCACGACTTGCATGTCGATGAGTATGACAACCGGCAGGAGCCATAGGAGTTGTCTTTATTTTTGTATGACCTGCGTGTCATTGAAGAACGCCATGTAACTTACTTTACTTTATTGCTAAACGCGTTAATCATAGAAGTAGAAGTAGTCGTTGGCGTGACAACTTCATGAAGACACGATGATGGAGATCATGATGATGGAGATCATGGTGTCATGCCGGTGACAAGATGATCATGGAGCCCCGAAGATGGAGATCAAAGGAGCTATATGATATTGGCCATATCATGTCACTACTTTATATAATTGCATGTGATGTTTATTATGTTTTATGCATCTTGTTTACTTAGGATGACGGTAGTAAATAAGATGATCCCTTACAAAATTTCAAGAAGTGTTCTCCCCTAACTGTGAACCGTTGCTACAGTTCGTCGCTTCTAAGCACCACGTGATGATCGGGTGTGATGGATTCTTACGTTCACATACAACGGGTGTAAGATTGTTTTACACAGCGAAAACACTTAGGGTTAACTTGACGAGCCTAGCATGTGCAGACATGGCCTCGGAACACGGAGACCGAAAGGTCGAACACGAGTCGTATGGAAGATACGATCAACATGAAGATGTTCACCGACGATGACTAGTCTGTCTCACGTGATGATCGGACACGGGCTAGTCGACTCGGATCGTGTAACACTTAGATGACTAGAGGGATGTCTAATCTAAGTGGGAGTTCATAATTTGATTAGAACTTAATTATCATGAACTTAGTCTAAAACCTTTGCAAATATGTCTAGTAGATCAAATGGCCAACGCTCATGTCAACATGAACTTCAACGCGTTCCTAGAGAAAACCAAGCTAAAAGATGATGGCAGCAACTATACGGACTGGGTCCGGAACCTGAGGATCATCCTCATAGCTGCCAGGAAACAATATGTCCTAGAAGGACCGCTAGGTGACGCTCCCGTTCCATAGAACCAAGACATTATGAATGATTGGCAGTCTCGAGCTGATGATTACTCCCTCGTTCAGTGCGACATGCTTTACAGCTTAGAACCGGGGCTCCAAAAGCATTTTGAGCATCACGGAGCATATGAGATGTTCGAAGAGCTGAAACTAGTTTTTCAAGCTCACGCCCGGGTCAAGAGATATGACATCTCCGACAAGTTCTATAGTTGTAAGATGGAGGAAAATAGTTCTGTCAGTGAGCACATACTCAAGATGTCTGGGTTGCACAACCGTATGACCCAGCTGAATATTAACCTCCCTGATGAGGCAGTCATTGACAGAATCCTTCAGTCGCTCCCACCAAGCTACAAGAGCTTTGTGATGAACTACAATATGCAGGGGATGGTAAAGACCATTCCTGAAGTATTTTCTATGCTGAAGTCAGCAGAGGTTGAAATCAAGAAAGAACATCAAGTGTTGATGGTCAATAAGACCACTAAGTTCAAAAAGGGCAAGGGTAAAAAGAACTTCAAGAAGGACGGCAAAGAGGTTGCCGCGCCCAGTAAGCCAGTTGCCGGGAAGAAGTCAAAGAATGGACCCAAGCCTGAGACTGAGTGCTTTTATTGCAAGGGGAAGGGTCACTGGAAGCGGAACTGCCCCAAATACTTAGCGGATAAGAAGGCCGGCAACACCAAAGGTATATTTGATATACATATAATTGATGTGTACCTTACCAGTACTCGTAGTAACTCCTGGGTATTTGATACCGGTGCCATTGCTCATATTTGTACCTCACAGCAGGAGCTGCGGAATAAACGGAGACTGGCGAAGGACGAGGTGACGATGCGCGTGGGAATGGTTCCAGAGTCGATGTGATCGCCGTCGGCACGCTGCCTCTACATTTACCTACGGGATTAGTTTTGAACCTTAATAATTGTTATTTAGTGCCAAGTTTGAGCATGAACATTGTATCTGGATCTCGTTTAATACGAGATGGCTACTCATTTAAGTCTGAGAATAATGGTTGTTCGATTTATATGAGAGATATGTTTTATGGTCATGCTCCGATGGTCAATGGTTTATTCTTAATGAATCTCGAGCGTAATATTACACATGTTCATAGTGTAGATGCCAAAAGATGTAAAGGTGATAACGATAGTCCCACATACTTGTGGCACTGCCGCCTTGGTCACATTGGTGTGAAGCGCATGAAGAAGCTCCATGCTGATGGACTTTTGGAGTCTCTTGATTATGAATCATTTGACACATGCGAACCATGCCTCATGGGAAAAATGACCAAGACTCCGTTCTCCGGAACAATGGAGCGAGCAACCAACTTGCTGGAAATCATACATACCGATGTGTGCGGTCCAATGAACGTTGAGGCTCGCGGAGGATATCGTTATGTTCTCACTCTCACTGATGACTTAAGTAGATATGGGTATGTCTACTTAATGAAACACAAATCTGAGACCTTTGAAAAGTTCAAGGAATTTCAGAATGAGGTGGAGAATCAACGTGACCAAAAGATAAAGTTCCTACGATTAGATCGTGGAGGAGAATATTTAAGTCACGAATTTGGCACACACACTTAAGGAAATGTGGAATCGTTTGACAACTCACGCCGCCTGGAACACCTCAGCGAAACGGTGTGTCCGAATGTCGTAACCGCACTCTATTGGATATGGTGCGGTCTATGATGTCTCTTACCGATTTACCGCTATCATTTTGGGAATACGCTCTAGAGACAGCTACATTCACTTTAAATAGGGCCCCGTCTAAATCTGTTGAGACGACACCGTATGAATTATGGTTTGGGAAGAAACCTAAGCTGTCGTTTCTAAAAGTTTGGGGATGCGATGCTTATGTCAAGAAACTTCAACCTGAAAAGCTCGAACCCAAGTCGGAAAAATGCGTCTTCATAGGATACCCTAAGGAAACTGTAGGGTATACATTCTACTTAAGATCCGAGGGCAAGCTCTTTGTTGCCAAGAACGGATGCTTTCTGGAAAAAGAATTTCTCTCGAAAGAAGTAAGTGGGAGGAAAGTAGAACTCGATGAAGTACTACCTCTCGAACAGGAAAGTGGTGCAGCTCAGGAAAATGTTCCTGTGATGCCCACACCAACTGAAGAGGAAACCAATGATGATGATCAAGGTACTTTGGATCAAGTTGCTACTGAACTTCGTAGGTCCACAAGGACACGTTCCGCACCAGAGTGGTACGGCAACCCTGTCCTAGAAATCATGTTGTTAGACAACGGTGAACCTTCAAACTATGAAGAAGCAATGGCGGGCCCAGATTCCAACAAATGGCTAGAAGCCATGAAATCCGAGATAGAATCCATGTATGAAAACAAAGTATGGACTTTGACTGACTTGCCCGATGATCGGCGAGCGATAGAAAACAAATGGATCTTTAAGAAGAAGACGGACGCGGATGGTAATGTCACCATCTATAAAGCTCGACTTGTCGCTAAGGGTTATCGACAAGTTCAAGGGATTGACTACGACGAGACATTCTCTCCCGTAGCGAAGCTTAAGTCCGTCCGAATCATGTTAGCAATTGCCGCATACTATGATTATGAGATATGGCAGATGGACGTCAAAACGGCATTCCTTAACGGGCATCTTAAGGAAGAGCTGTATATGATGCAGCCGGAAGGTTTTGTCGATCCTAAGAACGCTAACAAAGTATGCAAGCTCCAGCGATCCATTTATGGGCTGGTGCAAGCATCTCGGAGTTGGAATATTCGCTTTGATGAGATGATCAAAGCGTTTGGGTTTATGCAGACTTATGGAGAAGCCTGCGTTTACAAGAAAGTGAGTGGGAGCTCTGTAGCATTTCTCATATTATATGTGGATGACATACTCTTGATGGGAAATAATATAGAATTTCTGGACAGCATTAAGGCCTACTTGAACAAATGTTTTTCAATGAAGGACCTTGGAGAAGCTGCTTATATATTAGGCATCAAGATCTATAGAGATAGATCGAGACACCTCATAGGTCTTTCACAAAGCACATACCTTGATAAGATTTTGAAAAAGTTCAAAATGGATGAGTCCAAGAAAGGGTTCTTGCCTATGTTACAAGGTGTGAGATTGAGCTCAGCTCAGTCACCGACCACGGCAAAAGATAAAGAAAAGGTGAGTGTCATCCCCTATGCTTCAGCCATAGGATCTATTATGTATGCCATGCTGTGTACCAGACCTGATGTAAACCTTGCCGTAAGTTTGGTAGCAAGATACCAGAGTAATCCCGGCAAGGAACACTGGACAGCAGTCAAGAATATCCTGAAGTACCTGAAAAGGACAAAGGACATGTTTCTCGTTTATGGAGGTGACGAAGAGCTCGTCGTAAAGGGTTACGTCGACGCTAGCTTCGACTCAGATCCGGATGACACTAAGTCACAAACCGGATACGTGTATATGTTGAATGGTGGAGTAGTAAGCTGGTGCAGCTGCAAGCAGAGTGTCGTGGCGGGATCTTCGTGTGAAGCGGAGTACATGGCAGCCTCGGAGGCAGCGCATGAAGCTATTTGGGTGAAGGAGTTCATCACCGACCTAGGAGTCATACCCAATGCGTCGGGGCCAATCAAACTCTTCTATGACAACACTGGAGCTATTGCCCTTGCCAAGGAGCCCAGGTTTCACAAGAAGACCAGGCACATCAAGCGTCGTTTCAACTCCATCCGTGAAAATGTTCAAGATGGAGACATAGAAATTTGTAAAGTACATACAGATCTAAATGTCGCAGATCCGTTGACTAAACCTCTCTCGCGAGCAAAACATGATCAACACCAGAACTCTATGGGTGTTCGATTCATCACAATGTAACTAGATTAGTGACTCTAGTGCAAGTGGGAGACTGTTGGAAATATGCCCTAGAGGCAACAATAAAAGTATTATTATTATATTTCTTTGTTCATGATAATAGTCTTTTATTAATGCTATAACTGTATTATCTGGAAATCGTAATACACGTGTGAATACATAGACCACAATATGTCCCTAGTGAGCCTCTAGTTGACTAGCTCGTTGTGATCAACAGATAGTCATGGTTTCCTGGCTATGGACATTGCATGTCGTTCACGTCATTAGGAGAATGATGTGATGGACAAGACCCAATCCTAAGCATAGCACAAAGGTCGGTTAGTTCGTTTGCTAGAGCTTTTCCAATGTCAAGTATCTCTTCCTTAGACCATGAGATCGTGTAACTCCCGGACACCGTAGGAGTGCTTTGGGTGTATCAAACGTCACAACGTAACTGGGTGACTATAAAGGTGCACTACAGGTATCTCCGAAAGTGTCTATTGGGTTGACACGGATCGAGACTGGGATTTGTCACTCCGTATGACGGAGAGGTATCTCTGGGCCCACTCGGTAATGCATCATCATAATGAGCTCAAGGTGACCAAGGTGTTGGCCACGGGATCATGCATTACGGTACGAGTAAAGTGACTTGCCGATAACGAGACTGAACAAGGTATTGGGATACCGACGATCGAGTCTCGGGCAAGTAACGTACCGATTGACAAAGGGAATTGTATACGGGGTTTGATCGAATCCTCGACATCGTGGTTCATCTGATGACATCATCGAGGAGCATGTGGGAGCCAACATGGGTATCCAGATCCCGCTGTTGGTTATTGACCGAAGAGTCTCGGTCATGTCTGCATGTCTCCCGAACCCGTAGGGTCTACACACTTAAGGTTCGATGACGCTAGGGTTATCAGGAAGACAAGTATGTGATTACCGAATGTTGTTCGGAGTCCCGGATGAGATCCCGGACGTGACGAGGAGTTCCGGAATGGTCCGGAGGTAAAGTTTTATATATGGGAAGTTGTTAAACGGGCACCGGAAAGTTTCGGGGTCATACCGGTATTGTACCGGGACCACCGGAAAGGTTCCGGGGGTCCACCGGGAGGGACCACCCCTCCCGGGGGGCCACTTGGGCTGCGTAGGGATAGAAGCCAGCCCCTAGTGGGCT
>NC_057804.1:8757641-8765078 GCF_018294505.1 Triticum aestivum
CCTTGGGCCCATGCGCCTAGGGTTGGGGGGAAACCCTAAGGGGGCGCACCCCCTTGCTTGGGGGGCAAGCCCCCCACCCCTTGGCCGCCGCCGCCCCCTAGGGTTTTCCCTAGAGGGCCGGCCCCCCTTGCCCTTTCCCCTATATATAGAGGGGTGAGTGGAGGGCTGCAACACACCACAACTCAAGGCGCGGCCCCTCCCCTCCCCAACACCTCTCCTCCTCCATACGTGCTTGGCGAAGCTCTGTCGGAGTACTGCTGCACCAACTACACCACGTCGTCGTGCTGCCGTTGGAGCTGCCTTCCTCAACCTCTCCTTCCTCCTTGCTGGATCAAGACGGAGGAGACGTCTCCCGTCCCATATGTGTGTTGAACGCGGAGGTGCTGTCCGTTCAGCACTTGGACATCGGTGATCCGAATCACGTTCGAGTACGACTCCATCATCACCATCCCCTTGACAAGCTTCCGCTCGTGATCTACAAGTGGTATGTAGATGCAAACTCTCTCCCTTGACTCGTTGCTTAGATGAACTCATAGATGGATCTTGGTGAAACCGTAGGAAAAATTTTAATTTTCTGCAACGTTCCCCAACAACCAGATAGTGGTCGAGATGGCCCACTGTTTGCTGAAGGCCATGGCGGTGCCGATGACGTTCTGGGGAGAGGTGCTGAAGATTGCGGTCTACCTCCTGAACCGTGCGCCCACACGCAGCCTCGACGGACTGATGTCGTACGAGGCTTGGCACAAACGGAAGCCGGCGGTGCACCATCTTCGCGTCTTTGGTTGCGTGGGGCAGGTGAAGCGGCTCGGCCCCGGCATCGACAAGTTGGCCGACCGCTCCACGCCGGCGATCTTCGTTGGGTACGAGGAGGGTGCCAAGGCCTACAGGGCCTACGATCCGTCGAGCAAGAGGGTGATCATAACCCGCGACGTCACCTTTGAGGAGCAGAGAAAGTGGGACTGGGCGACCACGGCCAACGGAGACGCCGCGCCCACGGTCGAACACCTTGTGGTCGCCTACAGTGACGAAGAGCACAACGAGTTGTCATCGCCGACGCGCACTGGCTCTCCGACTGCCTCTCTGGCGGCCTCCGCTACAACAATCAGCGCCAGCTCTTCGTCCTCCGGGGCGGCAGGGTCGCCTCCCATGGTGTCAGCAGGCAGCACACCCATGTCCATGGAGGATGGTTGGGCCACGCCGCCAGACGATGACAGCGAGCGCCACAATCTCGACTACACTCTGACCCGCTACCGCAAGATGAAGCATGTGCTAATGGAGCTGGACACGGCAGCGAGGGAAGAGCACGTTGGGTTGTGCCTCGTTGCTGCGGAGGAGCCGGACAACGTCGATGAGGCACTTGATGAGGCGTGTTGGAAGCATGCCATGGGAACCGAGCTCGCGGCAATCCGTGACAATGGCACGTGGGAGCTTGCCACGCTCCCGCCCGACCACAGAGCTATAGGGCTCAAGTGGGTATACAAGATCAAGAGGGATGCCGCCGGCAACACGGTGAAGCACAAGGCAAGGCTGGTGGCGAAAGGGTACGCGTAGCGGCAAGGGGTGGACTACGACGAGGTGTTTGCTCCGGTGGCACGCATGGAGACTGTGCGGCTGCTGTTAGCACTTGCGGCACATCGAGGCTGGCAAGTCCATCACATGGACGTGAAGTCCGCATTTCTGAATAGTGATCTCCGTGAAGAAGTGTACGTGCACCAGCCGCCGGATTTCGTCATCGGCGGTGACGCGGGAAAGGTGTTGCGCCTCCGGAAGGCGTTGTACAGCCTGAAGCAGGCGCCACGGGCTTGGAAAGTCAAGCTCGACGCGTCGCTCGTGTCGCTCGGCCTCGAGCGCAGTCCCCTTGAGCAAGCGGTGTACAGGAGGGGTGCGGGCGCGTCGACTCTGCTTGTCGGCGTCTACGTCGATGACTCACTAGTAGAAAAGGGGGCAATGTTCCAGGTCGGGTCAGCCCAATAGTCCCGGTTCAATCCAGAACCGGGACCAATGGGGGCATTGGACCCGGTTCGTGAGCCCCGGGGGCCGGCCGGGCCATGTGGGCCATTGGTCCCGGTTCTTCTGGACCTTTTGGTCCCAGTTGGTGGGACGAACCGGGACCAATGTGCCTTGCTCCTGGCCCACCACCATTGGTCCCGGTTGGTGGCATGAACCGGGACCAAAGGCTTCCCTTTCGTCCCGGTTCAAGCCACGAACCGGGACCAATTAATTGCCTATATATACCCGTCGCTCGCGAGCAGAGCACTCTCACTGCTCTGTTTTTCGTGGCCGGCAAGGAGAGAGCTTTGTGGTGCTCTAGCTCACCTCCTATGCACACGAGGTGTTCGATGGAATGCCCGAGACACACTACTTAAGCTTTCTCCTCTCCAAGCTCGACCTCCAAGCTCCATTTTCCTCAATATTTGTCTAGGTTTAGCGGTCCGTCACGTCCCGTCCCCGTCTTCACCGCCGTCGATCGCCCACGCTGATCTCGTCGCCGGCACCACCGTGGTGAGCCTCTTGTTCTTATCTTCTTTCTGAAAGGAAAAAAAATTCTTACTTGTATGTTTATATAGATACTTGTATAATTTTCTTACTTTTATTATTGCATCTTATATAGTGCGATGGTTTTGGTATCCATCCCCGTCGGTCCTCGTCCTATCTATGATTCGGATGTGGTATATATTATCTTTTCATAACTATTGGTTCATCTATTGTTTATCACAATTATGCTGACCAATGTGACATAGATTTTATTTATCTAGGAGGTTGTTGAACCGGAAATTCCAACCGACCCTATTGTCGAGAGGTTAAATTTAGTTGAAGAAGAAAACAATTTCTTGAAGGAAAAAATTAGAAAAATTGAGGAGGAGAAGATGATATGGGAGTTGCATGTTGCGGATGTCGTGGATGATCACAAGATCAAGATGGATGCAATGCCCTTGAAGATTAGAAAGATTAGAAAATATGCCATTCATACCGAGGCTTGGTATCATTATGCTGTTGGATCAGTTGTTACATTGGTTGCGATTATGATCGCATTTATTTTCGCATTGAAATGTTTTACATAGTTTCAATGTATGGTTTAATTAATTTAGATGCTCTCCAGAGCTTTATGTTGTTAGATGAGAACTATGTATGTACTTCGGTTTTAATTTGATGATGAACTTCTATTAATTTGGTCACTTAATTATCTATTCATGATGTTCTGTAATGATTTTTGACACACTTAATTATATATAATACACGCAGATGAACCGGCAATGGATGTACGGTTCAATACACACCTCCGAGTACATTAAGGGTGTGCATGAATTTCTCGAAGTGGCTGAGGCAAACAAGCAGAATGGTTTTATGTGTTGTCCATGCCCTATATGTGGGAATACGAAGTCTTACTCTGACCGGAAAATCCTTCACACCCACCTGCTTTACAAGGGTTTCATGCCACGCTATAATGTTTGGACGAGGCACGGAGAAATAGGGGTTATGATGGAAGACGGCGAAGAAGAAAAGTACGATGACAACTATGTGCCCCCTGAATACGGTGATGCTACTGAAGATCAAGAGGAACCAGACGATGTGCATGATGATGCTGCAATAGGCGAAGCTGCTGAAGATCAAGAGGAACCAGACGATGTGCCCGATGATGATGATCTCCGCCGGGTCATTGTCGATGCAAGGACGCAATGCGAAATTCAAAAGGAGAAGTTGAAGTTCGATCACATGTTAGAGGACCACAAAAAAGGGTTGTACCCCAATTGCGAAGATGGCAACACAAAGCTCGGTACCGTACTGGAATTGCTGCAGTGGAAGGCAGAGAATTATGTGCCTGACAAAGGATTTGAGAAGCTACTGAAAATATTGAAGAAGAAGCTTCTAAAGGATAACGAATTGCCCGACAGTACATACGCAACAAAGAAGGTCGTATGCCCTCTAGGATTGGAGGTGCAGAAGATACATGCATGCCCTAATGACTGCATCCTATACCGCGGTGCATACAAGGATCTGAACGCATGCCCGGTATGCGGTGCATTATGGTATAAGATCAGACGGGATGACCCTGGTGATGTTGACGGCGATCCCCCAGGAAGAGGGTTCCTGCGAAGGTGATGTGGTATGCTCCTATAATACCACGGTTGAAACATCTGTTTAGAAACAGAGAGCATGCCAAGTTGATGCGATGCCACAGTAAGGACCGTAAGAAAGACAAGAAGTTGAGAGCACCCGCTGACGGGTCGCAGTGGAGAAAAATCAAGAGAAAGTACTGGGATGAGTTTGCAAGTGACCCAAGGAACGTATGGTTTGCTTTAAGTGAAGATGGCATTAATCCTTTCGGGGAGCAGAGCAGCAATCACAGCACCTGGCCCGTGACTCTATGTATGTATAACCTTCCTCCTTGGATGTGCATGAAGCGGAAGTTCATTATGATGTCAGTTCCCATCCAAGGCCCTAAGCAACCCGGCAATGACATTGATGTGTACCTAAGGCCATTAGTTGAAGAACTTTTATAGCTGTGGAATGGAAACGGTGTACGTACGTGGGATGAGCACAAACAGGAGGAATTTCACCTAAAGGCGTTGCTGTTCGTGGCCATCAACGATTGGCCCACTCTCAGTAACCTTTCAGGACAGACAAACAAGGGATACCACGCATGCACGCACTGTTTACTTGACACCGATAGTATATACCTGGGAAGCTGCAGGAAGAATGTGTACCTGGGCCATCATCGATTTCTTCCGACCAACCATCAATGTTGAAAGAAAGGCAAGCATTTCAAAGGCGAGGCAGATCACCGGAGGAAGCCCGCCATGCGTACTGATGATCACGTACTTGCTATGGTCAATGATTTACATGTAATCTTTGGAAAGGGTCCCGGCGGACTAGCTGTTCCGAGTGACGCTGGGGGACACGCACCCACGTGGAAGAAGAAATCTATATTTTGGGACCTACCCTACTGGAAAGACCTAGAGGTCCGCTCTTCGATCGACGTGATGCACGTGGCAAAGAACCTTTGCGTGAACCTGCTAGGCTTCTTGGGCGTGTATGGGAAGACAAAAGATACAGCTGAGGCACGGGAGGACCTACAATGTTTGCACAAAAAAGACGGCATGCCTCCAAAGCAGTATGAAGGTCCTGCCAGCTATGCTCTTACCAAAGAAGAGAAGGAAATCTTATTTGAATGCCTGCTTAGTATGAAGGTCCCGACTGGCTTCTCGTCGAATATAAAAGGAATAATAAATATGTCAGAGAAAAAGTTTCAGAACCTAAAGTCTCATGACTGCCACATGATTATGACGCAACTGCTTCCGGTTGCATTGAGGGGGCTTCTATTGGAAAACGTCTGATTAGCCATTGTGAAGCTATGTGCATTCCTCAATGCAATCTCTCAAAAGGTGATCGATCCAGAAATCATACCAAGGCTAAGGAGTGATGTGGTGCAATATCTTGTCAGTTTCGAGTTGGTGTTTCCACCATCCTTCTTCAATATCATGACGTACGTCCTAGTTCATCTAGTTGACGAGATTGTCATTCTGGGCCCCGTATTTCTACACAATATGTACCCCTTTGAGAGGTTCATGGCATTCCTAAAGAAATATGTCTGTAACCGCGCTAGGCCAGAAGGAAGCATCTCCATGGGCCATCAAACAGAGGATGTCATCGGGTTTTGTGTTGACTTCATTCCTGGCCTTAAGAAGATAGGTATCCCTCAATCGCGGTATGAGGGGAGACTGACTGGAAAAGGCACGCTTGGAAGGGACTCAATAATATGCAGGGACGGATATTCTTGGTCTCAAGCACGCTACACAGTTCTACAGAACTCTACCTTGGTGACCTCGTATGTTGATGAACACAAGAACAGTCTGCGCTCCAAACACCCGAAGCAGTGCGACGACTGGATTACATGTGAACACATCAGGACTTTCAGCAGTTGGTTGGAAGCACGTCTCAGAGGTAACAACACTGTTTGTGATGAGCTGTACTTGTTGTCCAGGGGACCATCTTCGACTGTTACGATTTGGAAAGGATATGAGATAAATGGGAATACATTTTACACTATTGACCAAGATCAAAAGAGCACCAACCAAAACAGTGGTGTCCGCTTTGATGCAACAACTGAGAGGGGAAAGGACACATGTTATGGTTACACAGTGGACATATGGGAACTTGACTACGGACCTGATTTTAAGGTCCCTTTGTTTAAGTGCAAATGGGTCAATCTGTCAGGAGGCGTGGTACAGGTAGACCCACAGTACAAAATGACAATAGTGGATCTAAAAAATCTTGGGTACACTGACGAACCGTTCGTCCTAGCCAACGATGTGGCACAGGTTATCTATGTGAAGGACATGTCTACCAGACCGAGAAAAAGAAAGGATAAGGAAGCGAATACATCATACGATGAGCCAAAGCGCCACATAGTTCTTTCAGGAAAAAGGGACATCATGGGAGTGGAGGGCAAGACAGACATGTCTGAAGATTATGAAAAGTTTCATGAAATTCCTCCCTTCAAAGTCAAGGCTGACCCCAGCATCCTGATAAGCGATGAAGATTATCCATGGTTACGGCGCAATAAGCAAATGACACAAGCGAAGAAAAAGTGAAGACTTTCTCCTGCAACTATTATAATGATACCATGCCAACTTTGTAACACACGAGTATGATACCATTGTCCGTTTTGTACATGCACATGCTATATATGTGGATGAATTTATGATACCATGCCAACTTTCAACTTTTTCATAGTTCATTTGAAATAAAGCAAGAAAGAAAACAAAAAAAAACAAAAAAAAGTGTTTTCAAATTTGAAAACTAATGGCACTAACAGAAAGTTTATAATTTTTCTAAAACTAAAAGCAAAAAGAATTAAAAAATAAAGCAAAAAAACAAAAGAAAAATAAATAATGCAGAAAACAAAACAAAAAAATGGAAAATAATTAAAAATAGCAACAATAAGTATTTTGTTGTAAGTAGAAACAAAATAAAATAAATAAAGCAAGAAAGAAAAAAATGCCTCCTACTGGGCCCCCACGGCCTGAATATGACTAGAAACCCTACCATGGGCCAGGATTTAGGCCCGCAGTAGGCCCAGAAGGCCCATCAGGCAAAGCAGTAGCAATTAGGCCCGCAAGCCTACGGTGAAGAGGAGCTCGAGAGGGGTGCTGCAGTGGGGCTTATAAACCACTGCGCGCCCCTCTCAACTAGCGAGGTGGGACTAAACTATGGCCCCGACGCGGGCAGCACAGGGTCCTTTGGTCCCGGTTGGTGGCACCAACCGGGACTAAAGGGGGGGCATTAGTCCCGGTTGGTGCCACCAACCGGGACCAAAGGTCGCCGCTTCCCGCCCTTTGGGCTGCTGAAAAGAGGCCAAATGGGGCATTACTCTCGGTTGGCCTCACGAACCGGGACTAATGCCCTTGATACAAATACAGCACTTAGGAAAATTTG
>NC_057804.1:8765505-8770783 GCF_018294505.1 Triticum aestivum
GCCGTCATCGTCGCCGTCGTCGCCAGCCACGCCCCTGCCCCAGCCCGCCGTGGTCGTCACCGACGCCCTCGCGCTGCCGCCATCGCCCTCGCCGCCGCCGCCGTCGCCCTCGCCGGCCGCTCCCGTTGTGAGCCGCCGCCGTCGAGGCTCTGTGTTCAGTGCTTTTTTTTCATACATACATGTGTATTTTTTTGTTCATTGCATTTTTTCATATATATAATTAATGTATATATGTATGTGGTAGCTATATGATGGATGGATGTGGCTATGTATGAATGAATATAATGTTCATAGCATTTTTTTTGTTTATATATGTTTTTTGATATATGTATTAATTTTTTATTTAGGTTGTTGGTAGATATCGATTTTAGGTTAGTGCAATTTAATTAGGTTAGTGTAGAGGAAAAAGTAAAATAAGGAAAAGGAAGAAAAGAGGAAGAAGGAAGAAGAAGAAGAAAAAGAATGAGAGGAAAAAGGAAAATAAGAAGAGGAAGAAAGGAGAAGAAGAGGAGAGGAAAAGAAGAGGAGAAATAAATAAGAAGAAGAAAAAAGAAGAAAAAGAAGGTGAGAAGAAGAAAGGAATAGAGGAGAAGAAGAAAAAATAGAAAATTCTATTTTTTTTCTTCTTCTCCTCTATTACTTTCTTCTTCTCTCTTTTTTTTCTTCTTTTTTTTCTTCGATCTTCTCCTCTATTCCTTTCTTCTTCTCCTCCTTTTATTTCTTCTTCGTTTTCTTATGTTTTATCGGGTCTGTCGCCGTCAGGCTGCTCGCCTTCGCCCTCGCCGCCCCCTCGAGATAACTTCGACATGAGGGGCGGTCGATATATATAACCCCTCTCGACCATGATAACCTATACAACGGCAGCACCCCCTCGGCCCTCTCGCTCGACCAAAACTCTCGAGGCCACCCAAATTTACCAAGTTAAAAGAGCGTTGTCGTCGAGGCCACCCCAAACCCTTGAAGCGTTGTGTCGAGGCGATCCCAAACCCTAGAGAAGCAGCGTCGAGGCCACTAACATGATTCCTTATTGTGATTAGCTAGCTAGTTCTACGTTTGCCACTCATATATATCCATCTGTACCATGTTTGAATAATAATTGACATGTTGTAAATATTTGCAGAAACTATGGAGCACTACCGAGACGAAGCAACAGAAGCGATGTTGGGGGAGATGATCACAGAAGGAACTGATGTCATTTTGTCATTTTTCAACGACCTCGTTGGTCAGGAAGGACCGGGTGAAGAAGAGGGATATGTTCATGATGGCTCCGGCCCATTAATGCCGGTATAAGAAGAGGGCTATGTTCATGATGGCTCCGGTGATGACCCAATGGAGGTATAAGAAGGAGACCGTGCTGACTGCTCCGGTGACCGAACCGAGTCCGGCCAAGTATATATATATTAGTTAAGCCCGTGCTGACTAGTTAATTGATGAATTCATTGTTTTGGTATATGTACACATATTAATTACTCTCCTCTTTCTTCCTTTTAATTTCTAGCCCTTCGGATCGAGCACAACTTTGGTAAGGAGACGAGGCCAGAAGAAAAAGTTGAGCTTGAATGAAAGGTTTGAGACCATAGAAATCGCGCCCGACGGCGGACCGATTGAACCCATCCGGACAAAGAACGCATTTTCCGCTCAGTGCGGGGTTCTTGTTAGGGACAAGATCCCGATCAGCATCCAGCAATGGTATAAGCCTACCACCAGAGGTGTCTTATGTCAATGATATGCAGAAAGAAGATCTTCGGACTCAGCTGAAGGCAAATTTCACCCTACCGCCAGAGGAGGATCCGGAGAAGCCAGTTAAAGAGAAATTAATCAAGTCTTGTGCTCTTAAGAAGATGGCAACCCTATTCAGGAGGTGGAGGAAAGAGTTGAACCATTTTGTCGAAAAAAAAGACACCAGAATTCATCGGCAAATATGAGAAGATCAAAGATCACTGGCCCGCATTTGTGGCCCACAAGACATCGGAAAAGAGTAAGAAGATGTCGACGACGAACAAGCAAAATGCTGTGAAGAAGAAGCTTCACCATCGCACGGGGTCAGGTGGCTACCTCAAAGCCCGGCCTAAGTGGTCCAAGGAGGAGAATGATCTGCTTGAAAAAGGGATCGAACCAGAGACAATGAGATGGCCAGACCATTGCCGGACTTGGTTCTTCGGGGCTGGCGGAACCTTGGACCCTGTATCAGGGATGTGCCGTTGGACGGACGAGCAACTGGAAATACCAGTCAAGAACCTTCGACACTATATCAATGCAGTACAGAAAGGGACGTTCGTACTAGATAGGGAGAAGGACGAGCTCACAATGGCCCTCGGTAATCCTGAGCACCCTGGACGGACACGAGGCACGCCATGCTCCATTCCGTGGAAGGTTGGTTTTCCGGATGTAGGGGGTTACAAAACCCACGACAGGAGGAAGAAACTGGAGCAGGGCCAACTGCAGGCGCTGCACGAAAGGGTAATGGGGCTCGAGGAACGAGAAGAGGAACGAGAAGCAGCAGATCGCAGCAAACGACCTGCCGAAGCTTCCCCCGAAGCTGCCCCGCCATCTCAGTGGAGAAGCAGCGTGGCTTCCACCGAGCTGCTTCAGCCGGAGCATGTCTTGACGGCTCCTGCCAGCTATCCCGTGGATGCTATCACGGAGTCTCAACATTGCCACATTATGGCGCGATGGATGAATTTGAAGGTCAAGGCGGCTGTTGGCTCTGTTTATCCTAGTGGATCCGGAGCAACTTATCATTGTCGGCCGATTCCAGAAGGATATGCTAAGGTGATGATGGATGAAATAACGGAGGGATTTGAGGACCTCGTGCTTGACCACCCTACCGGTGAAGGGGAGACTAGGCTGGGTTCTGCTCTGAAGACTCCATGCCTATGGCGGAAGGACCTCATCAACCTTCCGAACTGGACGCCTCTGCCTCCTCCTCCTCCTCCGGCGAGTCAGGGCACTCCGCCTCCTCCACCGCCTCCTCCTCTGGCGAGTGACGATCAGGGCATGCATGGAGGCACTCCGCCTCCTTCTCCGGCGCGTGGCGGCACTCCGCCTCCTTCTCCGCCTGTGCCGGCGCTCCCGATCAGCCAGCAGCCTCCTCCTTCTCCGCCTCGCCAGCAAGGGCGGAAGAGACCCGCCGCCGCCCCGGCTGCTCCGGCGCGTCGTACTCCTTCTCCTCCGCCTCGTAAGCAAGCACGAAAGAAGATAGACGCCGCAGCCGCTCCGTCTGCTCCGGCGTCTAGCAGCACAACCAGAGGCGGGAGGCAATACAGATACGGTCCACCTCTCAAGCCTCTAGAGAAGTTACCGTACGAGAGGACTGAGGAGGAAAACAATACGATTGTGCGGACCCACGTGAAGGAGTTCTCTGAAGGGGTGAAAGCAAAGAGACATCCACCTCCGGAGGAGAAGGTAGATCCGGTGAAAGCAAAGCACACTATCGATGCCCTGAGGAAACCACCAAAGTCTCCACCGAGAACCAACTATGAGCGCATTACTGAACAGACATATCTCCAAGCCCAGCGGTCGGGAACTACTGTCAGTGCTAAAAGGTTAAAAGAACGAGCAAAGGGGAAAAAATTGCCCAGCTCGGCGAACAAGCACAGCAATCATGCCCCCCGCTCAATGTGTCTAATGCTCTGGGGACGGTGGCCGGTTATGGCAATCTTGCAGATTACCTGCCTGACGATCAACTTCCTGATTTCTTGGAGGTGGACGAACACAGATACGAGTACGGGAAGCCTCTCGTCAAAGATGAAAAATCTCTGACAACAATGATGCGAAGATTCCATAATTGGTACATGGAAACCTACAGAGAGTCTGGGGGTAGGAATGCTTTGTATCTGAATATTAAAGAGGAGCACGACCTCGTTGCAAATGATCTGTTGACTGTTCCATTTGATGAGTTCTCCGCGTTCTTCAATCAAAAGGCCCTCGATAAACTAATGGTCTTTTGCTACTGTCTGTAAGTACTATTTCTGTCATTAAGTCTCTATATATAGCTCGGCTCTTTCATTTCATGTATTTATAATTAATTATCCTCAATATATTATGCAGATTGAAGATCGTCGAGTGCAAAAAACAAGAAATTTATGATATTGGGTTCATTAACACAAATATCATAGATGAATTTCTGGTTAAAAAGGACATGAAAGAGGCCGAGGACAACGTGCTACAATCATTGATCAAAAATCAAAACAAAGATACCATACTCTTTCCTTACAACGGCAAGTGAGTGTCACTGTCGTGTGCATATTCGGTTTCCCTTATTACTCGAGCGAGGTTATAGTAATGTAATTGATGAGTTATGCATGCGTGCGCAGGTACCACTATATTCTTCTGGAGATTAAGCTTGAGCGTGGACTAGTAACCGTCTTAGACTCGAGACGGAAAGATCCCAAAACCTATGCGGACATGACTGAAATGCTCAGCAAGTAAGTTCAATCGATCATTATCGCACCATATCGGCCACTTTGTGTTCATTTCCTGATATCTCAAGTAATAATAAATATTTTCTTTGTCTTGCAGGGTTTGGAATCAGTTCACCACACAAGCTCCGGGACTGCCGAAGGATCTGCGATATACATACCCGAAAGTAAGTACTACTGGCTAGCTAGTTTCGCGCATCTCCCGTTGATTCTATAGCTATACTTTCATCAATGCCATTTATAATGCTTCATTATCAGTTTGATTGACCTCTATTTCTCGTAAAGTGCTTGTGGCAGGAAGAAGGGAATGATTTCTATGGATACTACGTGTGCGAGTTCATCCACAGCGCGATTTTGAAAAACAAGCGGGGCTACTGTCAAAGACAATATGAAGTGCGTAAACAATAATATTCACAATTTCATTTTATTACACCATCATTTCTGTTGAGTTTCATTCATATATATGTATTAATTAACCCCCTTCTTCAAATTAGACGTGGCAGATGCGGAATGAAATCCTAGAACCAGATCACATGAAAGCAATTCAAGAGGAATTGGCGGGATTCTTTCTTGACTACGTCATAAATAAAGCCGGAGAATACCATGTGGAAATTGATTTCAATTGCTAGGGGATTGTAATTAAGAGATCTTATACATATTGTACATGTATGTAGCCAGTAGCGTCGGATACATGATATACGAAAACTTGTTGTTCGACCAATCTCTCGGAGAAGGAGAGGTCGATCGATCACTTCTCTCGGTATGCATGACAAACTTTTGTACTTAATGGTTCTCTCGATCACTTATGTATATATAGTACGTAGCGTCGACCAAGCACGGACATAAAAGAGGACACT
>NC_057804.1:8771006-8782374 GCF_018294505.1 Triticum aestivum
CCTTTTGGTCCCGGTTGGTACCACCAACCGGGACCAAAGGACCCCTGACTGGGCTCGGCGCACAGGGCCACGTGGAGGCACATTGGTCCCGGTTCGTTTTTGAACCGGGACTAATGGGTGGAGGTATTAGTAACGACCCATTAGTCCCGGTTCATGAACCGGGACTAAAGGCCCTTACGAACCGGGACTATTAGGTGTTTTTCTACTAGTGACTTGATCATCACCGGCGCCGGCAATAAAGAAATTGCAGCGTTCAAGGAGCAGATGAAGAATCCTGTTTGACATGAGTGATCTTGGACTTCTGTGCTACTACCTTGGCATAGAAGTTCAACAGAAGGCCGGCGCTATCACCCTCTGCCAGGGCATGTACGCGGCCAAGTTCTTGGATGTAGCAGGGATGAGGGGGTGCAACCCTGCAGACACGCCGATGCAAAATCGGCTGAAACTTGGCAAGACCGGCGCCGGCAAGCCCGTGGATGCCACACGATACAGGAGCATCGTCGGGAGCCTGTGGTACCTCTGCAACACGAGACCAGACATCTCGTTTTCTGTTGGCATAGTGAGCAGGTACTTGGAGGCGCCGGCGGAGGCGCACTGGGCTGCTGTCAAGCAAATACTGCGCTACATCAGTGGCACACTGAATCATGGCTGCTGTTCCAAGCAAGGTGGTGCAGCAGCACCGGAAGTGATCGGCTACAGCGACAGCGATCACGCCGGCGACGTTGACGATCGGCGGAGCACAACGGGAGTATTCTTCTTCCTCAACTCCAGCCCGATCAGATGGACTTCTCACAAGCAGAAGGTCGTCGCCGTCTCGTCTTGTGAGGCTGAGTACATGGCGGCGGCAACCGCAGCCTGCCAAGGCGTGTGGCTGTGCAGGCTCCTCGGCGGGCTCACCGGCGACACTCCGACAAGGGCGAAGCTGCGCGTCGACAACAAGTCAGCGATTGCTCTGAGCAAGAATCCGGTGCACCACGACAGAAGTAAGCACATTGACATTCGATATCATTTCATTCGTGAGTGCATCGAAGACGGCAAGGTGGACGTCGACCACGTCGGCACTGACGAACAGCTTGCTGATTTCCTCACCAAGGCGCTCGGCCGAATCAAGTTTGTTGAAATGAGGCAGAAGGTTGGCGTCGGAGTGGTGAGCACCGAGCGTCAGAATTAGGGGGTGAAATGTTGAACCTGTATTTCCTAGCCCGGTTCGGTAGCTAGCTTAGTTTTCTTTCAGTTAGCAAATAAACGGCCAAGTCACATGTGCATGTACACGAAGGGGCCGATCTTAGTTTCAGTTAGTAGTTAGCTCTCTTGGCGCGGCTGTTAGTGTTACATGGGATGGCATGCAGCGTAGCTCGCGGCACGCGCGCATCACTCGCACGTTGAGCGTCGTGGGATGGCACGGACGGTCTGCTCGCATGTGGAGTTGATCTTTTCCTTTGTAATCTCAGTACAAATAAGAGGAATGAAAACGGGAAAAGCTGCAACGCAGTACGCAGCACAAAACCACCTGAGTCATCGTCCTCCTCTCGCCATTGTTGTCGTGAGCTAGAGTTTGCAGGTCTTCCTGGTTCCAACATCTTCTATGGAAATCACAGCGAGCAGCCTGCAGTGCACTTCAATGAGGTGGAAGCCCTGCTGCAGCAGCTCATGGAGTGCACCTCCAGGTGATGAATTGACGATGATAAATCTTTTCTTTTCCACCTGCTTATTTTTAAATGTATGTTTGTTTGCCGGCGGCTTCGATTCAGATCAATTTGTACTGCACAAAGGATTCTATTAAAAAAATGTTAGTTGCACTGTCAAAGAATTGAGTTTAGTCCTATTTCGTGTAACGGAGTTACTGGCATCCCAGTTAATGTCAATGGCATTATGAGTATATAAAGTTCTCGTTTTTGCGTATTAATGATATGCGACTATACTCGTATCACTAACGTGGTTTTTCTAGTTTGTCCACGACATCGATGTTGTTTTTATCCGGGTGTGTCGGCATAGGTTGTGTAACTCATGGGGCACGACCGCACGAGGTTCATGTCGTTTGCGGAGCCCATCATATAGCCATAGATAGAAGATATGAGGTTAGTCGTATGTCTTATGTAACGGAATTGTTGGTACTCCTGCCAATGGCAATAGTATAGCTTGGCGAGGGCAACTTTTGTTGTTTTGAGAACGCTTCTTGTGCTATTGAATCTGCTGTTCAGGCAATGTCATTATTCTATAGGTTGACAATAAAAAATTTGTCGTTTCACAAGAATGGTAATCATCTGCTATTCTACGTAATGCCAATGGCCATTTTTTCGGTTTCTCCACTGGAATGATGTTGTTTATATTCAGATGCGTCGGGCGCGTGTTGTATACTTCATTCGGCTGTCGTATAGCCAAAATTATAACACCAAAATTTGGTTGTAACTTCGTGTAATGAAATTGTCGGTATTCATGACAGTGTTATTGTGCAACAAGAAAAACTTTTTTGTTTTATAAATATTTATGGTACTCGTACTGATCTGCTATTGCATGTAACGGCAATGGTTTTTTTTCTGGTTCACCAGACAATTTATTGAGTTAAAAATCGTGATTGGAAATGGCTACTTGAGAATATTATTGAGTTGACTTGTTAGTTTATGATAAGTTTGGTAAGTTTCTAATTTCGTGAACCACATTCTTTTTGTTGAACCTCGCCTGCAGACACTTCCATAATTTCAATGCCAGAAAATACGAACCTGGGTCAGAACTCAATACCTTATTACAAATGTTACACCGATAATCATTCGCAGCACTGTTTTTCAATGTCTCTATGTAAACCTGCCAGCTCATGTTGTCTTTTATGTCCTTATTTTCAGCTTATACCAATCTAAAATTATTAAGAAGTAACCTGCTTTGCGTTGCTGATATTACTTGGTTGATTATCTGAATATGCTAATCTTTGATGATTCTCTCGTAATATGTTGGCTCTAGACTTAGGTTCATAGCACAAGTAAAATCTGATATTGCTAGAGTTTTTTCATTTTTAAAATAGAGGGGTACAATTTTCGAACCACTTCAACTCAGTTATGTTAACCTCTTCAGAATTTGACAATGTGGTGTGTTTGTATTATTTTAGGTGCCTCCTGTCATTGACTGTTGTTAGGAATAATGAGTTCAGTATCGTGCGCAATAAGTAGGAGATCATGATGCAGGTAGCACCTTATATGTCTAATGTTGGATATTGATACCAACTTCTCACTAATTTCATAATGCATAGATTGTCCATATATTGTTGAAGATTGGGGGAAAAGAACAACCTTTAATCTTTAATCTGATTCTTTTGACGTTTAGTTTTGGAGCGCTTAGTTTGAGGTTTCAAAAAGTCTCATTTATCTATTAAATATTTATGTTGTAATTTTGTCATCGCATTTGATATATGTATGTGGTAGCTATAAAATAGTATTGGAACTTGTTTGTTTCCAAGCTTAAATTAAGCTTCTCAAAATATCCAAATAAGAAACAGAACGATTTGTAATATGGCTGATTAGTAAAAACATGTGACTTTAGTGCCATTGTGTGCAATAGAATTGCCGTAATAATTTTTGGGAAGGTACTTGTTTTAACCATTGACCTATTATTCATCTTCGGATCCAGCTACAGGAGCAGATCGCGGCCTCCTCAGTAGTGGCAAAAAAAGGGGAAAGATCATGGCCCCATGTGATCCCTTGCATTATGGGGTGTATGTGTCTCTGAAGACGTGGCAGTGTTCAAAGGGTGTCTAGCATAAGAGGTTGTGTGTGAAACCCTGTGAATGAAACTTGTTGTGATGTGTCTATGTATGTTTATCATGTCCATAAACTTGTGCGTCATGGCTGGAGTGGCACTACGGTTTACACATGCCTGCAGGCCATGTGTAAACCCTCTACCTAATTGGTAGATATGTTAAACATCTCTTTTCGGTTGAAATCTTTAGTGTGGCCTGCTAGAAGCACGATGGCACCACAGACATGCCGGGGGACGGGCAAAATAGAGGCGGTGATCGGCGGGGTGACATCGTCCGGTGTTCACATAGCCGCAGACCCTTAGAATGGACGGCCCGGCACATTTCAAGAGCGAAACTTTTATTTGAGTGAAACTCAGGGACCGAGTGGTCCGTTCTAGAATTGATGGCCCTACCCATTTCAGGACCAGCATTACCATGGGACGGAATGTGTCTCCGTGTTGTTCGTAGTTGATGGGCTACGAGCAAGTGATAACACCCAACCAAGGGCATAGTAGAGCCCATACGGCAATCTTGTTGCATGGCTATCGAGTCAACCAGAAACCGGCGCTCTCATCCCTGGACACGTGGACAAACGACCGGTATCACCGTGCATGAGCAGCTCGAGCCGATCACCTAAAATTATAAAAAAATAATTAGAAAAGGAGGACTACCCCGGTCTTTGCATCAGAGTGATGGATGCAGCCCCACACCTAAAAGTATATAGAGTAAAGTTTCGGTTTTACTCCTCAAACCTAGCCGATCTCCTAAAACGATTAGAGGAGTAAAATTTGTACTTCTCCGCCTAGCTGAATTCTTAATTTACTCGACCTGGAGGCAACAGAGTAAAAGTTTTCTACGCGCAAAGGCCTCCTTGTGGCCGGCCAACGACTAACGTGAAGCTCCTTTATTGACGGCGGTGACCTTGCCACGAAAACTGCCTCCTCTCGTAGTGTTTGGTGCTGGTGGTGGGTTCCTGGACATGAGGCAAAGCATATGTTTCCACGGCGAGCTCCAGTGGCGGTGCGGCCAGGCAGCGACGCATACGTCCGAGCCACCCAACAGCTGAGCGCCGGTAGGAGCGCCGACAATGCAGACTGCAAGTATGTGGTCTCTGTCTACAACCGCGGCCTTGGTAGCAGCATTCTCGCCGCCGTGTCAGTGTTCGTCTACGCGCTGCTCACTCACTGTGTCCTACTCATCGACCGGAGCAGCGGCATGGGTGAGCTCTTCTGTGGTGTGAACGGTGGTGACTGAAACCTGCAAGTAAACAAGGTGCTCAAGAACAAGGTGCCCACGGCGGTGACTGAGACCTAAAGCAACATGCTGAAGAACAAGGTGCCCACGGCTGTGACTGAAATCTGCACGTAAGAGCACCTCGATGGGGTCGAACTCCTCCTCCTGCTCGAGCACGAGCATGAAGGGGACGGTTGAAACTAGTGCCAGCTTTGATTAGTGCAGGCAGACGTGTGATGTCCGGTGTGTGTGACGTCCGACTTGCTCGCCATTGTTGTCGGCCTGGTCACCATCATCACAGAGGCGCATAGTAGTGTTCGACGAAGTGTATGAACCAAACGAAAGTTTTACTCCACTAAATTTAGGGATCATCTAGAAACAACCGAAATTTAATGGAGCTCGCCCGTTTACTCCTCTATAATTTAGGGACCGGCTAGAGTTGTTGTAACACATCACCCACTGCCAAACGGCTACGTGAGAGACCCTCGTGATCCCAACAATACAACCTTCACTCCTCCTGCCGTACTTGTTCACTCCACCGCCACTGACTTCTCTCTATGTCAGCTCAATCCACTGGATCTCCTCTCCATGGCGTCCGCCACACTGAGGGCCCAGCTCAACGCCCAAATCGCCTCCATGTACGCCGAGGTGACCCAGTCCCCTAGCCATCCCCTCCCATCTAGTTGTGCGGTTGTGGGTTTTGGCTTGGCTAGCAAGACGGCTGACTTGGCCTTGGACGTTGCAATCCAGGGTGTGGTGGACGAGGAGACGTTCGAGGAGCTGTGGGAGGACATCACCGTTGGCAATGTAGTCCGCCTCTTCATCAACGCAGCCTACAAGATCCTTGACGACATCAACACACTGATGTCCGTACCGCTGTCCCCACGCCCTCTAACTTTCCCTCTGCTCTTGGTCTCGCATACTGACTCATATTTTGTGCTCTGGAATTCGCAGGGAGCAGCCTGCAGTGGACTTTGACGAGGTGGAAGCATGGACGCAGCAGCTCATGTAGTTTACGTCCAGGTGATACGACGCATAGGGGCATTTGCCTAGTTTCTTCGTATGCGTTAGTGGCACAACCTTGGTAAAATGCAGGCCTTATTTCCCCTTTAGGAAAAAGATCACGTATGTTTTAAAAATATTCATCAAATATTAAGAATGTTCATCATTTGTTAAATGTGGCCACAATGTATCTACAAACTGTTCATCATTCGTTTTATCAAAAATGTGTGTCGTGTTTTAAAAAGTGCCCGTCATGTACTTTAACAAGGTTTATCCCATATTAAGACAAATTAGTCCACGTTCAAAAATGTTCATCATGTATTAAAAATTGTTTTCCATGTAACTTGAAACCATCCATCACGTATTAAAAATAGTTCATCCTTGATTTTTATAAATTGCTGGATTTTTTTTAAAAAAGTGAAGTTTTTTATAATTACTGGGTTTTGAAATAAATAAATAAATAAATTTTACAGTTATATGAACACTTTTTAACACGTGAAATGTTTTAATTGCATGAACATTTTTTTATGAAGTCCTTAAACTCTTTTTAAAAGTACATGAACATTTTTTAGAAATACTCCCTCTGTAAACTAATATAAGTGCATTTAGATCACTAAAGTAGTGATCTAAACGATCTGATATCAATTTACGGAGGGAGTACAAGTAAACTCCGAAAAAGTACATGAACATATTTTTCAATGTGAACTTCTGTTTTTATTATATGAAGAATTTTCAAATTGAGCGATCAGTTTTTAAATTGCATGAACATTTTTATAACTGGTTGAACACTTTTTTAGAGAATGTGACCATTTTTACAAAGTTACAGGAAAATATTTCTTAAGTACGTGCACAATGATTATATGACCATTTTTAAATACATTGGTTCTAATTCCATGGTTGCGTTGATGAGCTGGTGGATGGGTTACGCATCGAGCAATCTTTTCCGTCTAATACGGAAAGGAAGCGCTCCTACCGGTTTCCCGCAAAAAAAATCAGGCACTCCAGGCCGCAGAGAAGAGTACTCTACACACAACTTTATTCTTTACTGGACGTACGCTAGCAAACTGCCGCTGTCGTCATCTCCCTCTGCATGCATGCATGCACGGCACGCCGTTTCCATTCTATCAATGGCGCCACGACGAGCCAGTACACTAAAGCCAGCAGTCGCGGCCAAAACGCCTCCGTGAGAGAGCTCGTGAGTCGAGCTTTATAATTACGGGATCCCATTCCATCCCCTCCACTCCTCGTCCACTCCGCCGCCGCCGCAGCTCCGATTTCCCTAGCGCGCCTTGCCTTCAGGACCTGCAAGCCATGGCAGCCGCCGCAATAAGGGCCCAGATCAACATCCTCATCGCCACCATGTTCAACACGGTGAGGCCCCCTCGCTCCTCCCATCAACGTCCCATCTACACTTTTGCTGGCTGACCTTTCCTTTGCTTTGGCGTATATCCGTGATGGATCTAGGGTCTGGTGGACGACGCTTTCTTGCAGCTGCAGAGGATGCGGGAGCAGGGCCGCGTAACCCCGGCCCATGTCGTTGAGGTCATGAACCACTTCCTCAACGAAGCCGAGAGGATCATCAACGACATCACCGGCCTGATGTCCGTATCCCAGCCCCCTCTCTCCCCTCTGCTCTCGTTATTCTCGTCTCGGTCGAATACAGACTCATCCTGTCTCTTCTCTGCGATGAGATTCGCATGCAGGAACGGGCCCGAGGTGGACTTCGACAAGGTGGACGACCTCGTGCAGCAGCTCAAGGTGGCCTGCAGCAGGTGGAAGCCCTTTCCTCTATGTCCCCCCCTCCCCCAGTCTTAACTGTATGTTTATTTTTTCGCTGCATCCATGTTGTGCGATCCAGATGTGTTTCCGTTGTCAGGAGTATGCCGTTCATGCTGTTTGCCCTGTCGTGTAGCCATAAGTTCAAGTGCTGAATTTAGTTTTGTTTCGTGTAACAGAAGTACGGTATTGATGCCAAACGCGATGCCACGGCTCCATGAGGAATACATTGTTGTCTCGCGAGCGTTCCTACTATTTATTATATGATATTCCGCTAATGGTAGTTTTTTCTGGTGTGTCCGTGTTTCTATTCAGACATGTCGTGTCATTTGCGGTTGTCGTATGCACGTAAAGTAGAAGAACAGCTGAGCCTAGTTGTGTTTCCAGTAACAAAATTATCCATTTTCCTACCAACGCGATGCTCTTGGTTGTCAATGATAAGCATTTCTTATAATAATTATATGCGCCAATGTCCTTTTCGGGGTTCTCCACTGAATCAATGTTGTTTCTATATATTTTGATAGGTTGGCGTAGAGTGTGTAGGTCATGACCCTGTGGCTCGTGTCGTTTGTGCTGCCGTATGGCCGTAGCTAGAATAGCCAAATTTACTTGTGTTATGTCTCAGCAAATGTTATGGGGGCCATCGACAATCCTGCAAATGTTATGTCTCAGCAAGTGAAACTTTCTCGTTTTGTACATATCTCTAGTACGGTACTACTTATGCTCTATCGCATGTAAAACCTTATTTTTCTGGTTTATCGAACCATTTATTGTGTTGACAGCCGTGATAGGAAACGACTCCTTGAGATATTTTTATGGCATCGCAAGTATGCTTATGTGTATCAATATGCTGCAATGGCGTTTAATAAGTATGATAAATTTCTAATTTCCTCATCTTGCTCTTTTTGACATATATCAGTGTTGGTGCTAAGAGATTGAACCTCTGCTGCGTGCAACACTTCAGTCCTGAGGCAAAAACCAAAGAAGGGTCAGTAGTCAGTACCTTACTACTATGTTGCAAATAATTATTCTTCACATCTTTATTGTTCACGTTATTTTAATGTAAACCTGTTGGTTGATATTTTCTTTTATGGCACTATATTTAGCTCATACAATCTGATATCGTCAAGAAATAACATGCTTGTTCACTTCATCTGCAACCACCTGATAGTTAAAACTTGGTTCATGACATGAATATGCCTCTTTGATAATTCAATTGTAACTTGCGAACTCTAGACTTATGTTTACAGCGCGACTTAAGTCTGAGATGGCTAGACTTTGTTTTTTCAAACAGATGTTTACAATTTCTTAACCATTTCAGCTCAGTTTAGTTAATCTCTCCGGATTTTGACACTGTGGTATATTTGCATTATTCCAGGTACCTCGCGGCACTGGGTCGTGTTAGGTTTCAGTTCTGCGATTTGCGCAGCATGTTCAAGATCATAATGGAGGTAGTCCCTTATGTCCCTATGCTGTATTTGTACTACCAACTTCTAACTTGTATCATAATACATTGATTGGTTGAGGATAAATGATTTTACAATAATCGTATTCTTTGTTGTCGTTGAAAGTTATATAGAGAGGTACTGTTTTGTTTCTCGAGCACTTTAGTTCGAGGTCTCTGAAAGTCAATTTTGGCTGTTAAATATTGTTGTTCTTAATTTCGTCATCACATGTTGATACATGTACGGGTTAGCTCTAAGCAGTGGAGTTTATTTGTTTCCCGCCATAAGTTAACATCGCCAAGTACCAGAATATGATAGCTACCACCTTACATCATGACTAATTTGTGAAACCATGTGAATTGAGCATCATTGTGCGTCACAAACATGTCTTAATCATTGACGTATTCTTCTTCGTTTGCTGCAGCTGGAGCAGCACTTTGCGGCATGTGGTCCTAAGTAGGAGTAATTGAGAGGTAAAGGGCATAGCCCCATGCGATCTCTCGCAAGATGGGGTGTATGTATCACTGAAGATGTGTGCAGTTTTCATTGGGTGTTTGGCTTTGGAGGGTGCGCTCGGATAGTAGCAGATTCTCGTCTCAGAAGTCCAGGCTTGCAGCCCTATGAAAGAAACTTGTTATGATTTGTGTCATTGTGTCAACTTATACATGTTTCTGTCTGGATGTTGGTTGGTTGTTGGTGACTTACTTTGTTGTATGTTGCTCTCTCTCTCTCTCTCCCTCTTTCTCTCTTACTCTCGGTCTCTCTCTATCATCTTGAGAGATGTTGTTGCCTCTCTTTTGAGCAAGGGTAAATAATTGCTAGTTGTCTGGCAGTGCTCAGAAATCATGCTACTTGCTGCTTTAGCTAAAAGAGCGTCTCAAAATATTTTGATGTAATTAAACATCTCGTTGCAGTCTGAAATCTTCAATGTGGCTTGCTACAAGTCGGCGGCGGAGCCAATAGCTGTATAAAGAAGCAGAGGAGGGGTTAAATGAAGAAGAAGTCGTGGACAACATCCAGGGGATAACGAAATTGGAGATCAGTTTGGCAGCATGAATCACGTTTCAGAGCTTAGCTAGGTTTGCCTTAGTACGAAACGGTCGGTCCCTTCACCCATTATAGCTCTATGATGATAGCAGGAACCTCATTATCTAGGCCACAAAGGTATTTAAATTAGAATGGTTCACAAACTATGAAAGAAAATGCAGGGCCACGTTCCCCGCTCTTCTACAGTTGCAACCCATGTCCACTCCTAAATCCTCATGTATTTGATGATAGCATATGCTCAAGTCTTGTAGGGAGCGGTTTTATAGATCACCAAGGTAATCAGAAGTTGGCCTCAGATTCTCCTGGTCTCCTTGTTTTTCCATGTTCTATGCCCCAAATTTTCCAAAAACTCAGCCACCAAGCACATAAGTCCGCACGCTGTACTAATTGCCCACATTGGAATTTCCCCTTCAAGAACCTTGTTCCTTTGGTTCCACAGTAGCCCCTAGACGGCAATAACCTAAATTTTGCTCCTCAAGGGTATCGTCAATATATCATCCATCATCCATAAGATCACACCCTTCCATTTGTGCCCTCTAGCTCTAGTACTCTAGTCTCGTCTTGCGCTACAGTAGGACAACATGTGATTTCTCAGGTCCATTTAGTTGTGTTTCATGTAGTGCAAATGTCGATATTCATGCCAATGTTCTGGCTTGGCCAGGGAAACTTTCCCATTTGGTAAATACCACTGGCACTACTAATCTGCTACAGCATGTAAGGCCATTGCTATTTTCTCTTGGTTTATCAAACATTTTATTCTGCTGATAACCATGACAGGAAATGATGGGCAACTGAGAATATTACTATGACACCGCAAGTATGATTATGTGTATCAACACCACATAGAGTTTAATAAGTTTGAGAAATTCTAGTTTCCTGTTTTTGCTCTTTCTAGCATACATGTATCAGTGTTGGTGCTAAAATAGTGAAGATCGCCTGCGTGCACTTCCGCCCGTTCTATGAGGCAAAAAGCAAACAAGGTCCAGTACTCAACACCGCATTATATATGTTGCACATTCATTATTCTCTAATCTTTATGCTGGTCAAATACTCTATACAAACATTTTTGGACAAAGGGTGAACTTTATTGGCTCAAACTGGAGCATCAAAAGGATAGAATCACTATGAGCACACAGCT